>NW_027069874.1:0-179959 GCF_002906115.3 Quercus suber
TAGGTCTATCCGCAAGCGCGGACTGAACGCCCTTAATCCTAGCACCAAGTCTCCGTTTGCTGTGGAAGATGTTACCAAAATGATTCTTATTCCACTCCTTTGCCTTAGCCGCAAAATTTTTCACCGCAGCATCCAAGTTGTTAGAAGCACTCCACGTTGCCCTTACCACACTAGTGAAAGAAGGATCAGACAACCACATTGGCTGGAATCTAAATGGTCGAGGCAGTTGCACTCCAACTTCATCCTTCAACTTGAGAACAATGGTACTATGGTCTGAATGAGCTCTCTCTAAGTGAGTAACACTCGCTTCCGAATAGATGTTGTTCCACTCAGTATTCACAAACACTCTATCAATTCTCTCTTGAACTAACTAAGAGAAAGTACGGAGGTTAGACCAGGTGAATCTTGGTTTGGAAAAGCCAAGATCAATCATTCTACAGTTATTTAAACACTCCTGAAATTTCATAGCTCTGCTCGGATTCACTCTTCTACCCCTAAATTTGTCTTCACCATCTAGCACTTCATTGAAGTCACCAGCCATAACCCAAGGCAATGAGTGAAGCCCAACAACAATTATCCCACAAAAGCTTCCTTTCAACATATCTGGGACTAGCGTAGATAGTTGAAAGAAGCCAGGAATTACCCAGAGACAAATCCTTGATGATGGCATGAATTTCCTGTTCGGTGGAAGATAACTCAATCATTTCAGCCTGTCCTGAATCCTAAAGAACCCACAATCCTCGAGTCAGACCAATATTATTAGCATGGATGGCTCCATCAAATGATAATCGATCAATGATATTCTTAGCCCTTGTACTTCTAACCTTGGTTTTAGTTATAATCAAAACAGCAGGAGACAAATTTTGAACTAAATCACGAACAGAATTATTAAAGAAGGGGTTAGGAACACCCCGACAATTCCAACTAACAATATTCATTAACAATAAATAAATAGGTAGTAAAAAAAAAAAATTAGCAAAGTTGAGAATCACTTCCCTCATCACAGCGCATTTCATCGTCATCTTGGCCATTCCTACTTTCAACCTGCACTTGGTCTTCACTATCATCAATAAGCTGAGGCTCATCTTCTTCATTGCCCTACCTGGCATCTGGTTTAGCTTTCAAATCTAGGTCAATTCTTTTCAAAGAAGCCCTTGAGATGTTCACAGCAGGTCGGCTTGAACACCTGCCACATCCCCACCTCGAGCTTGATCTTGATGAGTAAAGTCTCGCAACGAGTCTTTTGTTGGGGAAGACGTCAACTCTACCTCATCAAAATGAGTGACAGTACCTCTAATATCTACTCCAATGGATTTGCTAGGGTCCGTAGAGCCTCAGTAGTGAAAGCTTGAAAATCAGGTGAAGTCTGATCGAAAAGTCTCCAAACCTTCATCGACATTTTGTTAGGCGTGCTGTCAGTCCGATCAGATCTTTGGGGTTCGATCTACTTGTTAGAGGAGCTCATCAGACTGCCTTTAACCCCAGCAAGAATCTTGGCTTTTTGTTTACTTTTCTGCTCTTGAATATGACCTTTGCTTGGCGTATGGTGTTGTGTCAGTCTAGACTAATCCTCACCATTGAAAGGGATAGTGCGATCTGCAAAAGGATCCCTGCTAGCTGTATGGGTCACATGATCACGCACCCCATCACTTCTTTCAGCCTCCGAAAGCACAAATTTTGGGCGGGTTGGGCTCAAAGTTTGATTTGGGCCATCTTTCGATGGGCCTTGATGGCCAAAATAGGAAGGTTGGGCGGTCTCTGTACCAAAATCCCTGCTAAATTTCTTCTTTTGTGCTACCAAAACCCACGGCCCAAAATTATCATTTTTTGGGTAACTCTTATCAAAAGGCGTGGCCTCTTTTCCTTTTAATATTTCTCCATTGGCATCATCCCTACCAGCCATCTCCGACATGCTAACTCTGTAAGGACAAATTTCCTCCTTGTGCCTAACACGTCCACATGAGAAACAAAGAGAGTTAAGTCCTTCGTACTGAACCAGTTGGGCGATACCCCCGACTTTGATAAGTTTGATCAAAGGCCTATCATAACTTATTTGAATGCATAATCTTGCAAACCTTCCTCTTGTTTCAGTTGTTGTGTGCGTATCAATTCGCAAGACTAGACCTATAGCTTTGCCGATGTCTCGCAAAACAGATGGCTTATAGTACTCTATCAGTAAGTTTGGTAAACGAACCCAAGTTGCAATAGTTGCAACATTCGCCTTAGCAGGATTAAAATTGGGCTCCCAGTTTCGGATGGATAAGTAGTGACCGCTTACAAACCATGGACTATCTTTAAGAGCTCTACCATAATACTTTTTGGTCGAGAACTTGATAAGAAAAAATCCCTCACCAAGATCAACGCAATCCATGCAGCCAGAAGGCTTCCATAGACTTAATAACCTTGTCGACATAATCTGGTACCCCACTGTCTTCCCGATAACTTTCACAATCAGTGCATTAGACCAATGGGCTCGAATGCTAGCCTTTCTTTCTCCTAACAAGTTCACCGCAGCAATACCCACCTCTATATTTAAAGTTTCATCATTTGACTCTACTTCGGTTTCCATATCATTTTCAAATGCAAAAGCTTGTTCAAATGCTCCTGGTATCTCCCTCACTAGTTTCTCCTTGTAGGAAAATCCCCCTCCCCTCCCATCAGTTCTCAGTGAAGCAGGGCAACTAGTCGTGCCCTGAGAATGATTCTCTTTAACCTTTTTTGTGCTCCTTTCCAATTCCTCATCTTCCTCTCTAGATTGTACTGCTGCCTCCTAAGTCATGAGACTTAAAAGGTATGATCAAACTCACAAAATAGCCATAATTCAAACTCATGAGACTTAATGTAGTGATAATTCAAACTCATGACTATACATATTCAAACTCACAAATTAGCCATCATTTATTTTGGAGTGATAATTCAATTTTAAAAGGTATAGTCATTTGAGAAGGAAAAGAAGAAGAGAAAAATACAACTTCCTTGTGTGGTTAAGGTTTTGAGTATAACACTGAACATGCTATAAAATCATTTATTTATTTTTTTAATGGGATAAAATCATTTATGTGTACATAATTATTGATGTAATACCTAATACCTAAGGTTTATCTATTTATTTATTTATTTTTAATTGTAATACAAAACCCCTCTGTGGTTATTTTATGCGATAATGTAGCTCTAACTATCAATTTTAGCGGATATATTTGATGCTATACACATAAAAATAATATCATATGAAGGTTATATATTATATTCCCCTCCACACACCCCCCCCCCCCCCCCAAACAAAAAAATAAAAATAAAAAGAATCTATTAGAATGTCACAAATTTAAACATAAATGCTAATTAAATATCATCTTTCTTCATGCATGACTTTTTATTATATCTCGCTTCTTAAAATATATTTGTGTTGTGTGTAGAATAACTGATCACACCATCCCTTAAAAATAAGCATTTGTTTTTTGGGTGAAATTTGTAATAAGTTTTTGTATTAGAACTCAGTCCCTCTTTGTTTAGTATTTATTTGCTTCTTGATTTTTTTTTTTTTTAATTGGACTGCTATGCTTTATGAGTCATCATATCGAATTTTATACGTGCACAGACTATATTATTCAAAGTCAATACTCAAAAGCACCGATCCACATTGAATATATAATTTTCACAAAAAATACAGTTGACATATAAACTGCATTTTTGTTTTTTTGGGGTCAACCCTCATACATTTTGGGTAGCATTATCAAAGCCATTGACATTCCTTGAGTCAGTATAATGCATAACAATCTATGATCCACATTATTCAATTCATGCATAACAATCTATGATCCATCTGTCGAAAAACAATGTATGATCCACATTATTCATGCGTAACAATTAGCGAAGTTTCAGGCGCTGAAATGCCTTTCCAGATAGTCAACCATAGAAGGAATCGCCATTTAAATTATATTATGCTTTGGTTTGCAGATAGTCAACCATAAATGATATTATGCTTTGGTTTGCAGATAGTCAACCATAGAAGGAATGAAATTGAATGACAATGAATGAAAAAAAATAATTTTATAATATTTTTACATTCTCTTGTTTGAGAGTTTTAGTGGAAGGAACGTAAATTTCATTTCCTTATTTGGGAGTTTACGTGGGAAGAAATAGAATTGGTAAGAATAACACTCATTCCTCTCTATTTCCTTAAAACCTTAAATTTTCATTCTCCCAAAATTAGGAGGAATAGGAGAGAATAAAATTAGATTTAATGAATTTTTTTGCTAAAAATCTCAAAATACTCCTTTATACTCAACGCTTTATTTTAAAATAAGGGTCTAATAGTAATATTGTTATAAAATGATTTCATTTCATTATCTCTATGTTACTCCCAAACAAGACTACTTACATTTCATTCATTTTCATTTATTTATTTTAAAACATCCAATTAAGGTTACATAATTCCATTCATTTCTCTTACTTAAATATATTTCGGTCCTTTCCATTCCTTTATAATAATTTCATTCTATTCTTTTCCATTTTCTTATCATTATTGAATTCAATTCCATTTCATTCTCTTATAAACTTTCAAACGAAGCTTAGAATTTTTATTTTGATATACTAGCCAGCCTCTTAATGATTTTTTTTTTTTTTTTGAGAAACAAAAAACTCTTAGGGCACATTTGGTAGACTATAATAGGCATTGTAATGTAACAATTATTCTTATGATTTAGCTATTTAATAGTTTGGTTATATTGTTATGAGAAATGATATGTCCATAACATTTTCACAACATTTTTATAACAAATTCTAAGTGGAAGGTTGTTACCGGTTGTTATTGTTGGGGTTAAAAAGTAATCTTAGTATTAAGTTCAAATTTGAACCAATAATAACAATTAACCATCTGTACTTTGTTGTGAAAATATTGTAAAAATATTATGGACATAACATCTCTTTATTTTTATTACAGGGAATAGTCATTCCTTATTAATAGCTATTCTTTAAAATCAGGAATAATTATTCCTTCTAAAAGGGTTGTAATAGTTATTCCTTAGTAGATGTGATAATTTCTTACATTAATATATTTCTAAATAAATAAATTTTCCATGTCCACCTAACAATTGTGAAAAAAAAAATCATCAAAAAATAACTCATCTCTCTAAAATTTAAAATATATTATTTTATAGGAAATATAATTGTATGAATAAGATATTTCCTAATATAAATCATAAGTTTTATTCTAATGTTACAACTCACAACCAAACTAATAAATATGTTTAGTTATTCCATTATAACACATTTTATTTCTGGTAATAAAAATTACCATTTCTATTGTAATTCCCATTTAGTGTACCAAACATACTTTTAATGATTAATTTTATTATCTTCTAAATATTTTTCCCCATTTAGAAAGATATACCTATCTTGCATTATGTTAGACTACATATATAAAGTCTTAATCACTTATTAAAATATATATATATATATATAAGCAATTAATTTTTTTTCTTTGAATTTTCAATTTGACTAGTATTATACACCTGTGTAACACACAGATTAATAAAAAAATAAAAAGTAATATATAAAATATTTCAATAATATAATATATAGTAAAAATAACTTAAGTTAGGTATCAAACATACGTTAGGTATGATTGGGTTTATTTTTTATTTTTTATATCAAAATAAAAAATTATAACAATTTTTTGAAATAATTAATTGTGGGGCCCGTGGGCCTGATAGCCTTGGCCCATCGTGTAGCAGGCCCAAGGCCCACGCCGAGGAATACTGACCATTCAAAGCTAAATTGGGGAAAGCCTCTTTTACGGATCCACGCCGAGGACCTCCTCGTCCTCGACATAACAAGGATGATTTTTGGGAAAGATCAGGCTTAAAGTAAGCTGTCACCCTCACACTTAATGCGTTCACCTAACCCCTCTGGCCGCATTAATGGGAATATAACCCCTTAGCAGGGCAACGTTGATCAGAGTGAACCACTTGAGTACTGATAAGGCCTCTGATGGGACGGATGGCCAGAAGAGAGGCAAATGGATGATCAACATATGGAAGAAGGAGATAGGAAGATGAAGACTATATAAGAAAAGCAAGTAAAGTAAAAAATGGAGGGGGGGAAAAGGGGAGAAGAAAAAGGGCTCCTCGGCCACGGGCCGATGAGCATCCCCCCAGATTGTAAAAAAGTTCTAAGTATTTTTTAATAAAAGAATAGGGTTCATGTTTGGTGATCGACGGCCAGCGCATAAACCTTTAACCCACTCTCTACAAATTTATTGTTTGGGCTTGTTGGGCTGAAAACCCATTCATACTCAGGGTCAAATCCAAAATTGAGTCCCTACAATTGGCGCCGTCTGTGGGGAGGATTAGGGTATTGGCCGGCGCACCAGGCGATTGTTCTAAGTGGTCGTTTTACAGTAGGTTGGCGAAATAAACAAAAAAAAAAAAAAACAATTATATAGAAGATTTGACAGAGAAAAGAGAGATCTTGATATTATTTCATAAATAGAAACAATACAAATTACAATCAGAGGCTCAGGCAGGCGTGTTTCACAAACAAATTTACAAGCTAATCCTACCAGCTAGTTCTACAATCAGAGGCCCAGGTGGACCCGCCCTAAAAAACTAGCTAGAGGGAAGTGTCAACCCGTACTTTTATTGGCATCAAGAGAACGGGAGAACTTGACACCAAAAGCAGGGAAGGGGGAGGGCCAGCTTGTTTCAAGGCCGCTAACAACTCCTTTCTCAGAGCGGCGGAGCTGGAACAAAGAGAGGAGCAGATGCAGGGGCTTCGGGACACCCTCCCTCATGATGTTCCCTTGATTCTCTCCAATCCTCTCGAGTGTTGGCCGTTGGAGACGGCAACACTCGAGCACCGCCCATGACATGAATTCGTACCCCTTCTTTGTCGGGGGTGCGCGCCGAGGAGAGACGTTAGGTACTTCAACAACATCCCTCCGTGCCACCTTGTATGGCGCCATCGGGGTTACGCCTAGATTCTGTCGCACCGGAAGCCCAGTGCGGGCTGCGGCCATAACGGCTCTTGGCACGGATGTCCTCACACCCGTCCAAAGTTGCCTCATATTTGCCAATTCCAGTCACAATTTCGGCGGGGTTGTTAAAAGGGCTTGGAGAGCTGAAAGGATGTGTTTTTCTTTTTCTGTTTGTGTTGGGAGGTTCATGGATTGTGAAGAAACCATCTCCCCACCTTATATAGGGGATGAGGGTTGGTGAGAATTAATTCATGCGGAATTCGAAAAGAGAATTATCAACTGGGCTAATAATGAAGCTACCAATTTCCAAGGAGGCCGTAAACCGTTGGACTCGTGTTAATTCACGAGGACATTAATGAAGGCGCGTTTCGCGCACCGAAGCGTCAAGTGAGGAACACGAACGGACAAAGGGCGCTTCATAAATGAAAAAGATAGGGGCTCGAGCTGGAGGTGAGATCAATGCCACGTGTAAAGATCATAATCCGACCCAAGGAGGAATCATCTCCAGTAAAGCGGTTCGAGGACAAACCCCCACTTACAGAAAAATAGAAGTGGTAGACAGAACCAAGGTATTGCATGGTCCTCGGACCCAAGCCTATGGTAAAACTATTCACACCATTATACCTGGGTACTAGACAGAACCAAGGTATTGCATGGTCCTCGGACTCAAACCTATGTGGAAACTAGATACTTACAGAAAAATAGAAGTGGTAGACAGAACCAAGGTATTGCATGGTCTTCGGACCCAAGCCTATGGTAAAACTATTCATACCATTATACCTGGGTACTAGACAGAACCAAGGTATTGCATGGTCCTCGGACTCAAACCTATGGGGAAACTAGATACTTACAGAAAAATAGAAGTGGTAGACAGAATCAAGGTATTGTATGGTCCTCGGACCCAAGCCTATGGTAAAACTATTCACACCATTATACCTAGGTACTAGACAGAACCAAGGTATTGCATGGTCCTCGGACTCAAACCTATGGGGAAACTAGATACTTACAGAAAAATAGAAGTGGTAGATAGAACCAAGGTATTGTATGGTCCTCGGACCCAAGCCTATGGTAAAACTATTCACACCATTATACCTGGGTACTAGACAGAACCAAGGTATTGCATGGTCCTCGGACTCAAACTTATGGGGAAACCAGATACTTACAGAAAAATAGAAGTGGTAGACAGAGCCAAGGTATTGTATGGTCCTCGGACCCAAGCCTATGGTAAAACTATTCACACCATTATACCTGGGTACTAGACAGAACTAAGGTATTGCATGGTCCTCGGACTCAAACCTATGGGGAAACTAGATACTTACAGAAAAATAGAAGTGGTAGACAGAGCCAAGGTATTGTATGGTCCTCGGACCCAAGCCTATGGTAAAACTATTCACACCATTATACCTGGGTACTAGACAGAACCAAGGTATTGCATGGTCCTCGGACTCAAACCTATGGGGAAACTAGATACTTACAGAAAAATAAAAATGGTCCTCGGACCCAAGCCTATGGTAAAACTATTCACACTATTATACCTGGGTACTAGACAGAACCAAGGTATTGCATGGTCCTCGGACTCAAACCTATGGGGAAACTAGATACTTACAGAAAAATAGAAGTGGTAGACAGAGCCAAGGTATTGTATGGTCCTCGGACCCAAGCCTATGGTAAAACTATTCACACCATTATACCTGGGTACTAGACAGAACCAAGGTATTGCATGGTCCTCGGACTCAAACCTATGGGGAAACTAGATACTTACAGAAAAATAGAAGTGGTAGACAGAGCCAAGGTATTGTATGGTCCTCGGACCCAAGCCTATGGTAAAACTATTCACACCATTATACCTGGGTACTAGACAGAACCAAGGTATTGCATGGTCCTCGGACTCAAACCTACGGGGAAACTAGATACTTATAGAAAAATAGAAGTACTAGACAGAGCCAAGGTATTACATGGTCCTCGGACCCAAGCCTATGGAAAACTAGATACTTATAGAGAAATAGAAGTACTAGACAGAGCCAAGGTATTGCATGGTCCTCGGACCCAAGCCTATGGAAAACTAAATACTTATAGAAAAATAGAAGTACTAGACAGAGCCAAGGTATTGCATGGTCCTCGGACCCAAGCCTATGGAAAACTAGATACTTATAGAAAAATAAAACTACTAGACAGAGCCAAGGTATTGCGTGGTCCTCGGACCCAAGCCTATGGAAAACTAGATACTTATAGAAAAATAGAAGTACTAGACAGAGTCAAGGTATTGCATGGTTCTCGGACTCGAACCCATGGAGAAAATAACTATCTGGATAAAAACCAAAGCGTTACCTAGAATCAAGCTATAATATGGTCTTTAGATTTATATTTGAAGGATAACAGATGATTTCGTGAGACTAACTCCAGAATAGAATACAAATATCGAGCAGAATATTATAGTAAAGCAAATAAAAGAAAATATCTGTAGTTGGAAGCAAAGTATTAAGCATTCAGTTCAAACAGAAAGTATACAACTTCCTTACAATGCCACTGAAGCAAGAAACAAAATGAAATAAAAGAGAAAATAAACAAAATTATCCTATGTCGTATATCAGTCTCCCCAACTCAGTAGGCAAATTAATTCGATAAGCAAATCAAAAGGCTTTAGCCAAGGCCTAAGGGCTTTGTCTCGAAGGGTCTGCCAGAGGCCTCGCCACGTCTTGTGATATTTCCTGACCCTCAGTTGTGACTCCCCCCAACGTTCTCTGGGGCTCAACCTCCTCGGGTGGTTGGTCAGTTAAAGATATATCCTCGGCGGTCTTATCGTGACTCTCAACCGCTGGTAATGAGGACCCCTCCTCGGGAGCAGCAGGTGTAGTCTCGCAAATTACAATAGGGTAATATACCCTGTCCTCCCTCCTAAGGTCAGATGAGGCATCAACCCCTGCTTGGTTGAGGGCTTCAAGCCAGGTCTGAGAACAGTAATGCCTGCACACTGCAGGAACTTGAGCCCGAAGGGTGGCTTTAGTCTTAGCCACCCCATCTGCGAAAGCCTCCTCCTCTGCCTGTTCTACAGAGCGCTCAGCGTCTATTTTTGCAAATACCGCCTCGTCTTTGGCTCTCACAGTCTCGTCCTTGGCATACTCGGAAACACCTTTCTCATGGATTGCCACGGTCAACTTTTCCTTCATATAGGCAATATCCCCTTTGGCAGTCTGTAGTTGACCCTCAACGTCTTGCAAGCGATTAGTTTGATCCTCAGCTTGCTTTCTGGCCACGGCTAGGTCGGAGGCAGCAGTATCCCTGGTCTTCGTCATCTCCTCCAGATCCTCGGTCGCCTTTTTTAGGTCGGCCTCAGATCTCTTGAGGGTATTAGCAGCTTCCAAGAACTTGTCACGCTCTTGCGCTAAGGCATTGCTCTGGCCATCGACCTCCTCGTCTAACCTGAAAAGAGTCTGGATAGCCTGCCAATAAAAACAAGTAACTCCGTAAAGTGAAAGGAAGGTACTAAGCGACAAAATTTGAATAAAGTAAATAGGTGCCAAAGGACCCACCATGCCGAGATATTTCTTAAGGTCAAGGACAACCTCTAACCCACTCATATTTCTTAGCTCGGTCATGTCAGTGAGAAGAAGAAGAGATTTCTCCAGGGCATCGGCTACGGGAGCCCCCTCGGCTCCTTGAGATTCTCGCATCGACGCGTTATCCATCAGGGGCTGATCATAGAGCATGGCAGCGGGCAGTCAGGCTTGAACCTCGGACTGCTGGATGGCCTTCTTACCTTTCCGTTGACCACCGAGCTTCAGTTGCTTCGGAGGCCTGCGAAATCTACCCTCCTCGGGCGGGAAATGGGATTTGCTCCCGTCCATTGGCTCCTTACCCTTGGAAAGTCTCTTCCTTTTCGGGTCATGAGACTCGGTTCGAGGGTCTGATACTGTGGGGACAGAGGATGACCTGGTTTGCACAGTTAAAATCTGGGGCAGAGGTGCTGGGGGCTGGGGCTGCGACTCTTCCGGTACACCCTTCTTGGAACCGCCTTCGAGCAAGTCAAGAAGATTGGTTTGGGGCTGTCTTTTTAAACTCATCTCAGCCTGAGTACCAACTCTTAGGGACCGGAGATCGGCTTCGGATAAATGAGGGTTTCCTAGATCACCAGAGGGATCCTCGGACTAATCAGCTAGGTTAAACACACTATATTCATCCTCAGAAGAAATCAGTTCAACCACCTCCCTTGCCTTCTTAGATAGTCATTCCTCGGCCACCGTTACTTGTTGAGATGAGGAGGAACCTACTAGCGGAATGCCTTCAGGTATATAAGACCCCTCAGAAAATGCAAAACCGTCCTCCACCACGGTAATCTGCGTAAGCCGAGGGTCACGAGCTATAATTACGTGCTTCGGGACTGGGAATGATTTCTGAGCTGAGTCGCATTCGAGGATTTGATGAGCAGCTCTGACCTGGTTATCAGTTTCGTTCAGGAAAAGGTCTGACCTAAGAGCGGTTTCCAAATCCGCTTTGTTAACCAGGTGGAAATGACGTGCAAAGGCGTGCGGATCTGCGAAAAGAAAAGTGAAACTCCTATGGTTAATCAACCAAATCGGATATACAGTTATAAAACTTGAAAATACTGAAACCTAGATTGTCTCTTACTTCGGATACCCTACTTGGCTCCCCCTCTACTGTTGGGCAATGAAAACCGTTGTGTCACTCCACCGACACTATGAGGAAATCTTGGGTCAACCCCTTATTGGAATCAGGAAGACATTGGATAAGACGAACCCTATCGTCCCTTGTCTTCATATAGTACGTCTTACCCCTCAGGTGATGAAGGTTATAGCACCAGTTCACATCGTGGTGAGTCAATCTCAACCCCATTTTCTCATTCAGGGTATCTATACACCCTAATATCCTAAATACATTCACGGCACACTGAGTAGGAGCCAGACGGAAATGCCTAAGGTAATTAAGAGTCACTGGCCTCATAGGGATTCTCATCCCTCCCTCTACGAAAGCGACTATCGGGATCACGAGTTTACCCTCTCTCCTACTAATGTACCACTCCCCTTCTTCATAGTACTTCAGACTCACATTATTGGGTATCCCATAGTCTACGATGAATTTGTTCATCATCTCGTCGGACTCAACCAACTTCTTAAACTTACCCATCCCCCAAGGACAACTAAAAATTCCAGAAGAAGAAAAGGAGTAGAACCAAGGAAAATTTGGAGTCACTGGAAGAAGAAGACTTACAGAAGTATGACGATGCTCTTCAAGTAGTGTGCAAGTTGAACCAGATTCAAATCATACGCATCAATAATTGTAAGCGCGAAAATGAGGAAACTAGGCGGTTCAAACAGGTACTTATACTCCCCCTTAGGTTCCCCAAATGTAACCGCTTGCCCATAAAAGCAGGAGATCCCCATCGAAAAATTACCATCATACCGTTGAAAGTGGAAAACGTGGTGCCGCCAAAATTTAATGTGGGCACACATTAAGTCTTGAAACGCCAAAAACGCGCATCGGGCAGTCGAAAAGTCGCCAGCATTAACACGAACCGAAGTGGGGCGACTCGTCTAGAGGGCCTGCAGGTATCAAAACCCTTCTCCCCATCCGAGGGAACGTGCAGCAGGGTTTTGAGGGGCTATTGTGGGGCCCGTGGGCCTGATAGCCTCGGCCCATCGTGTAGCAGGCCCAAGGCCCACGCTGAGGAATACTGACCATTCAAAGCTAAATTGGGGAAAGCCTTTTTTCCGATCCACGCCGAGGACCTCCTCGTCCTCGGCATGACAAGGATGATTTTTGGGAAAGACCAGGCTTAAAGTAAGCTGTCACCCTCACACTTAATGCATTCACCTAACCCCTCTGGCCGCATTAATGGGGATATAACCCCTTGGCAGGGCAACGTTGATCAGAGTGAACCACTTGAATACTGATAAGGCCTCTGATGGGACGGATGGCCAGAAAAGAGGCAAATGGATGATCAACAGATGGAAGAAGGAGATAGGAAGATGAAGACTATATAAGAAAAGCAAGTAAAGTAAAAAAGGGAGGGGGGGAAAAGGGGAGAAGAAAAAGGGCTCCTCGGCCACAGGCCGAGGAGCATCCCCCCAGATTGTAAAAAAGTTCTAAGTATTTTTTAATAGAAGAATAATAAAGAAAACACATTCATACTCAGGGTCAAATCCAAAATTGAGTCCCTACATTAATAATAAAGAAACTCTATTTAAATTTAATTAAATTTTCATTAATTAAGTTTTGATCTTAATAGTATTTTAAATTTCTTTAAAATTCATTTTTAGCTGTAATTTCTTGAAACTTTAGTAATATGATTTAGTTTTAAATGAGTAAATTTGAATGGAATAAAAATTATATTTCATTTATTTTCTTGTTTTGGAATTTTGTAGAAAAGAATTAAATAAAAATGAGTGCATGTACATTCTTGCCTAATTATTCCTAGTTATAGCTTACGGTTATAACTTTCACTTAAAAAATTAGCATGCTTACATATTTTGAAAATCTAACTGTAGGATTGCATGTTCTTTATGTTTACATGTAAAATTTTGTGCCAATCAGATTTTATTTACTATTTGATCTATAAAGTTATTTTTTATGCATAATTTTGGACAACAAAAGCTTGAGATTTTAACATTTAATTGATAACATAGTTATTGATTTTTTTATCTTCTGGAAAGCAAACATTGAGGATTAAAAAAAAAAAAAATGCAACTCAATGGTGAGTTTATCAAAATTCACATCCAATAAAAAGATATTATGTGAAGTTATAGTCTTAGGCTACAACCAAATCTGCTACCAAACTTTGTCATAAAAATTAAGGAAAAAAAAAAAAAAAGATGAATGTAAAAGGTATAGTAGTGAAAGTATATGTTTCTTTCTTTTATAAACTCCCAAAAACATTAGAAAATATATCATATTTTATTCCATTCTTTCATAAACATCATAATATAATTAGTAAAATTGTGTTAATATATAAAGTTAATATACTTAGAGTACGCCAAGTGTTGAAAATATGATCATATTTACAACATTTAATACTTATATTAAGTTTAAATAATTCCCAAATTTTATTATAAAAATAATTTAGAACAAACAATTATTTTTCAAAACTTTTATAAACTCTTAATAATTGAGCTTAAATCAAAGTATATTATAACATTTATGGTATATTATTAGTAAAATACTTGTGCGATGCATGAGTTTTATTATAATATGATATAATTTTTTCCCTATAATATCATTAAAAGTTAACAAAAAAAAAAAATGATAATATTTTTTTAAAGAAAAAAAAAATTAAGTTACATGACGTAAGCACACATTGTAAGACCAATTTTTTTTTTAATTAAAATCATAAATTATGATAAATGCTAGCAATAGTTTAAATAAATAATTAACCACTGAACATCCTTGGTGTAGTGGTCACTCCACAAGTATAAGTACTTGTGGGGTAAGGATCAGGGTTCAAGTCTCTAAGAGAGAACTTCATATACATATATACTTAGATTAGGCTAGAGTAGATTTTCTATCTTGTTTAAAAAATAATAATAATAATTAATATTCTTTTAATTTTACTGAAACTCTGTAATAGAATTTAATAGACATAGTACCTTAAATTTCTAAAATTTTGGCGATACACTACAAAAAAAAAAAACAGGTCTACAGTCGTGTTTCTAAGTTTTCCACAAGACCTATTGCGGCCCTTTAAAAGAGCCGTAATATATAGGTCAACTGTTTGTTTGTTTGTTTTTTTTTTTTCTAATTTATGGATGGACCTATAGCCGTGGTTCTCAAATACTGCAATAAGTCATTTCCACAAAAATATGGCTAAAAACCCTTAGAAACGTGGCCATAGACTTAACCTACTGCAATGCTTAAAAAAGGCAGCTATAGGTTAGTAGTTTAAGCCGCGTCTCTTAAAAACGTGACAATAAGTTAGCTATGGTACTTTTTTTTCCCACTCTCATCTACCTAATAGAATATATAAAATAACAGTGAGTATTTTTTTTTTTTCAAGAAAGAGATAAGGAAATGTGGAATAATGTTTAAAAGTGAGATAGAGATAGTGACTTAATATTTAGGATCTTTCTCTACATGAGAGTCTGATAAAATTTTGAAAATTTTTGAATTCAAAATAAAAATTTGTAATCCAGATTAGAGAAGAGAAAAGAAAAGCCTAAAACTTAGGAACTTTTTTTAAAATAGTAAGTTGCTCTTTTAACCAGTTTGTGTTTTTAAATTTAAAATTATTTAAATAAAAGATAGGGGTATTTTAGAGAGTTTAAGAAAAGAGAAAAGAAAAAAAGCATAAAACTTAGGAATTTAAAAAAAAAATAGTAAACTACTTTTTTAACCGGTTTGTGCTTTTAAATTTAAAATTATTTAACTAAAAGATAGGAGTATTTAGAGAGTTTAAGAATTTGTATGAGGATATTTCAATATGCAAAATGATTAAACCCCAACATAAAATCCTGTTATTAGTAGTATAGATTAGGGGTGGCTCTAAGAGCAGCCCAAGGGGTTCAAATGAACCCCCTGACTTGGTCCCCAAAAAAAAATTTTATATAATTTTTTTTTAAAATCTTGTTTTGACCCCTACGAAAAAAATATGAACACCCTTACTTTAAATTTTTGGTTAAGCTCAATTGAAATAAGCTTGAACATGATCCTTAGTTTTTATGTTTTTGTCTTAGTTTTTCTCAATGTTCAATCAAGTAGTTTGATAAGTGCTCTACACATTTCCGAGTCCAAGAAATCTTTTACTGCATACTCCAATTCCAAAAAAGTGACCGCGTGTATATTTATAAAACCATACACCTCAAAAGCAAAAAATTTATTACTAGAGTATTATTTTTCTTAGTTTCATAGTTACTCCTAGCCCTACTCCTGACCATGTTACTATTCATTTTTTTTTTTTTTTATAGGTAAAGCATTTAGAATACTCTACTATAATTTATTCAATTGATTTAATTTATAAATATAATAAATTTTTATTAATTTGATAAAAAAAAATGTATGATTAGTTATTTAATTCTATTTGTTTATGCATCCAATGATTGTTGTCTTAAAACTCTTAACGATCTTTAAATTGTTATTAATTTTTTAGAACTTGGAAGTTGTATATATTGAAAAACCAAAAACAACAATTAATCATTTTATTTTTTTCACTTGCGCCTACTCTCCGCCAATAAATTTTTGGCTCCACCATTATTGACCCCCTAAAAAAAATCTTGGAGCCGCCACTGGTATAGATAATATATAATATGATATGTTATCAAATATATATGACATGATATGATAGGGAAAAATAACAATAGATTCTATAAAGAAAAAGAAAAAGGTAGGAGCAAACAACAACAACCACAATAGAAGAAAAAAGAAGGAATGCATGATTCCAATTTTTTTTTTTTCATGGAATTATGAAATCCTTTCTGATCAGCACATCAACTACATAAAAAGCCTTGAAGATATAGTATATTTTTGCATGGAACAATCCACTGCTATTCTTATACAATGAATTTAATTTACGGTTGGACCTACTTATAGCATTTCTGTTTTTTTAATACTTTGGAGTTTGGCCTTTCTTTATAACTCATGCTTCTCACAACACTCACCTACGAATAAGAACTCTAAAATAACATGATAATTTTGGCGGTGGACTTGAATAATTCATTAATTTGGCGGTGTATTTGTGAAGGTAAACTCCTTTCTTGTCTAAGCAAAAAGAATAGAAAAAAAAAAAAGATTTATTTTTTGGATAATTAAATTAAAGCCTATAATCTTGGCTTTGGTTTTCTTTTATGTAATCGATATTCTTTAGGATAGGGTCTAGAACTATTTGAATAAACGAAGATGATAAGATACTAAACCAAATGTCGGTTAAGATGTTGAAGTCAGGCAAAAAGTGATGAACACACGTTTGTAATTTTATTAATTATAAATGTTTTTAAAAAATAGTCATGTTATCATGTTATGCTTTTCTTTTAGGGTTCCTTTGCTTACAGCCTTGTTTGGTGGTCCTTCCTAATTGTGAATTCTTCGGGAACGTGATTTTCATTTTTTATACAATTAATTAATAATGAAATGAAAGAAGTCAACAGGCTTTGGAAGCTAAATAAACTAACATTCCATGATTATTTTGCCAACCATCGTTTTGCATTGATTAATGATGCTGAACATCTTCATTTCCCAAGTCCCAACCATCAATTTGCTTTTCCTTCATTTTCTACAATAATTTTCAACTTGGGGGAGAGGGGGATGGTTTAGGTACTTGAATCTCATATACTAAACATTATAAAGGATGTAGGTACTACTAAACTATCACTCGGACCTTACAAGTTTCAACTTTTTTTTTCTTACACACAAATAATAGATCATTTGAATATCTCCCAATCTTGATTTCCAAAAAAAAAAAAAACTCTCCCAATCTTCAAAAATACGTAGTTCATCTTCCAAATTATTTTTGTTGCTTGTATTCAACAATCTAAAAAAAAAAAAAAACTAATTTATGACTAAATATCCCTTTAATTCTTTGGGAAAGTCTCTCTTCCTGTTGTATATCATTTGTTGTTTGCTGTCTTCCCAATGTACGAGATGTATATGTAAAAGTTGTAACCCTTTTTTTCAAACAATAAAAAAAAACACCCCACATTTTGCATTCAAGTGTGTTTGGTAACATTGATTAAAAAATATATATATATAATAAGGGGGTGTTTGGTAACAATTATTTGCCGTTAGTTAACTTAGTTTATTTGTTTACACGTAAGATAAAAAGTTATTTTTCATTTGCTTTTGTCAGAATATATATATATATATATATATATATATGAGATGAGTTCAAGTTACACCTGGTGTGACTCTAAAAAGTTACACATTTTCTAAACCATTGGATTTAAGTAGATCCAATTGGATTTAAGTAGATCCAACTATAAAAAAAATGCACTCATTAATGCTAATATTCTGATAAGGATCTCATTTATTATTCTTATTTATAACATTCCATACCTATCTTTAATCCCAAAAATAGGTATATTTTTGTCTTTGCTTTCTCCTTTTCATCCACTACACTTTTCTCTCTCCTCCATTGCTCTTCCACCTCCATTTTCATAAGGTTCCACCTCCATAGCTACATAGAATCTAATACAAAAAATCTATGGCTATGGAGGTAGAACCTTATGAAAATCACGTTTTATGTTGGATTGATACTACTAAAGCCCGTGTTTAGATTGGACTAAAACCTATGGTTAAAGCCGTTAATTTGATAAATGGACCTTAAAAACATTAACTTTAAATTCCTTGATATGCTCTTAGGTTATAATGCTTTGATTCAAAGACAAATAAAAACAATTGGTTGATATTATTATTACTTCTTTCTTCATAAGTGCCATGGGCATTGCAGATGCATAATCTATATTATCAATTATTCAACTATGTATTGTTTTTTTCTCTTTTTTTTTTTTTTTTTTATACAACATGACAAAGAATAGTTAGGAAATACTTCCATTTCTTTCTATTTGGTTGCTGATAGAACAGAAGATGTATATATGAATTTTGCATTTAAGTCTTGAGTGGAGAACTTTTTCTGTCACAATTCCCAAAAAGAAAAAGAAAAAGGAAACTTAATTGTACTCCTTCTTACTTACAGTTTCTTGGCCATCATTTCTCTTCTTTCCATATATTGTAAATTTTGTGATGCTTGATACTTTGAAAATTTTCATGTTGGATGACTTTAGTCTGATTTGCCATGTTTGATGTGCGCAGCATGTTAATCGGCTTGAGATAATCCCAGATAACTCCATTTTCATAAAATTTTTTGTATCAAATTCTATATGGCTGTAGAGGTGGATCCTTATGAAAATGAAGGTAAAAGAGCAATGGAAGAGAGAGAAACGTGTAGTAGATGAAAATGAGAAAGCAGAGAGAAAAATATACTTATTTTTGGGATTAGAGATAGGTATGGAATGTTATAAATAAAGATAATAAATGAAATCTTTATCAGAATATCAATATTAATGAGTGTATTTTTTTTTACCGTTGGATCAATTTAAATCCAATGGTTTAGAAAATGTGTAACTCTTTTAAAGTTACACTATGTGTAACTTGAACTCATATATATATATATATATTAAAAAAAAAACTAATTTCTTTACTTAAAGTTATAAGCTAGCTAATTAAAATAAGATAAGCTAATCCCGTAATCCTAACCCCTCCAAAAAAAGGAAGGTAGCTAGCCAAACGCGTCGGGTTAGAGTCCCAGGGAGCGTGCGTTTTATCTTTACTCCAGCGAGAAGGAAAAAAAAAATGTCAATAAGCATTTGAAAATTAATTTAGGCAGGCTGTGGTGTGGGTGACTCAGTGTAAGTATCACTCTTAAGCCTCCGGAAAAGTAGACAAAGCATTTAAAATTGAATAATGCTACAGACATAAATTATTTTACAATATTTTTACAAATTGTTGATGTGACAAATTTTTACTAGTTCTAATATGAATTTATCGCTAACAAAACATTTTTACTTACAATAACTATTTGAAAAATGTTAAATTCACATTAACAGTTTGTAAAAATGTTGTAAAATAGTTTGTATCTGTAGCACTACTCTTTAAATTTTCATTTATTTATCACATGTGGCAAGAATGTGATGCTTTCGTTATTCTTAATTTATTAGTTTTATTGCCCGGCCATGGTGCATTAGTAGGAGTTTCAGATTGAGTTACACTTACAGATCTAAAAGTTACCTAATTCGAGTTGTGCATTTTGCAAAGCACTAATTTTTTTTTTGTTAGGAAGAAATTTCGAGGAAGGTGTTGTTTACTATAACGTCAATAATATGAAAATTTTCTGTTCAAATTTGGACAGCAGTCAATGCTCAATACATAATTGTTCTCTAACTCCCATCAAAAAATAAAAAAATAATTGTTCTCTAACTTCTCGTGGGCATGCCAACAGTTTGTACTCCTCAAGTTTTTGTCCAATTTGAATTTGAACATGGTTTACGGAACATTATATGTGAACCATGATAACTTCTCGTGGGCATG
Source organism: Quercus suber (assembly GCF_002906115.3). Taxonomy (NCBI): domain Eukaryota; kingdom Viridiplantae; phylum Streptophyta; class Magnoliopsida; order Fagales; family Fagaceae; genus Quercus; species Quercus suber. The sequence goes on from NW_027069874.1 coordinate 19,997, forward strand.
CCAACAGTTTGTACTTTGTAGTCCTCAAGTTTTTGTCCAATTTGAATTTGAACATGGTTTATGGTACATTTTATGTGAACCACGATGTGTCAAAATGTAGATTTTCATGCTTGTAGATTTACATAAAACCATGGCTGCTCGTTATTTTGTATTGTGTATCAATGCACAAAGACCCCGTGGTTTGTAAAACCACCCTCCTTTGTATGGGGGAATCTTTCTCCTATTCACTTCATCGGGAATCTAACAAAAATTATATTTTGGTGAGGATAACGATAAATCCTTTTATCTCATTTTAAGTTGTTTCATCAACTACCGTATCTCTTTATTTTTATTGGGTTCGATTCATGTGTGTCCTAAGGGTACATATTAAATTATCTACTTTTAAAAATATTTTCTTGAGAATTAAAAAAGTTGTTAATATTTTTTCAATTCTTGATAAATTTTTTTCCAAAAATAAAAATTATTGTGTGCCCTTAGGGTACACATTAGTAAAATCCAATTTTATTTTATTATACGTTTGATGTGGTGAAATTTGTCTGCTTATTTTACTATTTAGTTTATTTTTGCTACTACTTATGAGTCTCATTGTACTTTTTGATACTATTCATGAATCTTACTGTACTGTAGATAAATGTAAAAATTAGCTAAAATAGTACAATGAGATCCATGAATAATACTAAAAAGTGAAGTAGGGCCCATGAATAGTAGTAAAAATAAGATAAATAGTAGCAAAAATAAGATGAATAGTAAAATAAGCTGGTTTTTTAATTTTTGCCAAACACACACTTAGAGTTTGTTTGGGATCTGCCTATTTTGTTGAAACTGAAAATTTTTTGTCGAAAGTACTGTAAATAAAGGTAAAAGTTAGCTGAAATAGTACAGTGAGACCCATGAATAATATCAAAAAGTGTAGTGGGATTCATAAATAGTAGTAAAAATAAGTTGAATAGTAAAATAAGTTGGCAAAAATCATCTTGCCAAAAAGACACTTAATATAACTATTTTGAAGGGTTGCCAAGGGAAGTTGATTAATTAAAACATCAAGTCATCAAGTTTAGAAGTTGACTTAATAGTATGCCATTATTCCCATATGCTGTTATATACATGTATAAAGTTGTATGCAACAGAAGGACCGAAAGTGGAAAAAGAGGGAGAGAGACATATTAACCCTACCAACAACGTATTGGTGTTGTGGTGGAATGTCGAGAGAGAGAGAGAGAGAGAGAGAGAGAGAGAGAGAGAGAGAGAGAGAGAGAGAGAGAGAGAGAGAGAGAGAGAGAGAGAGAGATATTAACCATACCAACAACCTATTGGTGTTGTGGTGGAATGCCCAGAGAGAGATAGAGAGAGAGAGAGGTGTGTTTGTTTGGAGGTAAAATAGAGTGGGTGAAAAACTTTGAAGAGAAAATAGGAATAAAAACTTTTTGGAATGTGTTTGGTTAGATGGAAAGAAAAGAAAATAAATAGTGGGACCTAGGTATTTTCTTCTCAAGTTCACCAAAAAGTTTTCTCTCCAAAATGGAGAGAAAACTGAAGGGAAAAATTAGACATTATTTTTAGACAAAAATGTCCATGTGCAATGTTGCTCTTTATCTTTTTTCTTTTTTCCTGGACATTTCCTCTTCTTCCAACCCCCCCCCCTTTTTATTGGGCAAGCTTCCTACACCTGCAATGTTCATATATATTTTTTTCTTTTGCTTTCTTTTGTGTTTTTTTTTTAGATATGATTTTTTTCTAGACATGATTTTTATTTTTTAATAAATTTAGGCGATTGATTTTTTTTTAGTTGTTTATCCTTTTTTTTTGTTTTTGTTTTAATTGAGCATCATTTTTTAACAAGGGTATATGCGTAAATTTATACAAACTTATTTTTTCCATCCTTCCAATTTTTCACTCCCAACCAAACAAAAATAAGGAAAATTAAAACATTTTTTATGCTCTCACTTTTCCATCTTTCCACAATTTTCTATCTTCCCACTTTTCTACCCCTCCAACCAAACGAACCCTAAAGGAAAAATGCATTATTTACCAAGGTGGTCTAGTGATAGAAAGTCCTCGTGTCCATATTATGAATCCGAGATTGTGAGTATGAGAAATGACAAGTTCTACTATTACATGGGCAGTCTCACGCCGTTCATGAATAAAAATTAAGTGGACCGTGTTAGGAATCCCTATAGGTATATAGATAAGAATTGTTGTAATATTGCATTTAGTGAGTTAGTTATATTTCCAAGCATGTTAACTACATTTAACGCATATTGTAATTATTAATGCATATAGAATAATAGGATCATTAGGATAAAGTCATATACGCTAATAGAATAATTTTATGGTTATATTAATACCTATTTGTAATCACATTTTCATTATTAAAAAATACACCAATTTTTTAATTTATTTCTTTCTGGCAACTTCAAATTAAGTCAATTTTTTTACTATTCACATACACTCCCCAACAATTTCTATCCACTAAGTTCGTAACATGCCGGGGTCAGTAACCACACAAAGGAGTTTTTTTTTTTTGTCTTTAAAAAATAATAATGAAGGGAAAATGCTAAATATTGAGAATAGTATAGGTTTTTATTTATTTATTTATTTTTCAGATACAACAGTATAGATCTCTCATTTATTGCACTATAATAAATGGTGTGTGTGAAAGGAGAAAAAATGGTCACGATTCTGGCTTGCAGTTGTTAAACGATACTGTCAAGAGTCAATTCCATTAAGAACCTTCGAGTGCTTGATGAAAAAGGAAATCCAAATATATTTTAATTTTGATAAGACGCGTGCTCGTACAAATTGTCTAATTCTAGAAACCCAGGTCCCAGAAATTAATTAAGCTGCGTGGATTGTGTTTTTGCCCACAATTATTTCTCGGAGGCAGATAATTACTATTAACTACATGAGTCATGCAGACTTGTAGTTGAACATTCTGATATTTAATAAAATCTAGTATTTCCTATAATATATATATATATATATATAAACTACATGAGTCATGACATGACAATAGCAAATTAGGACCAATCAAAAAAAAAAAAAAAGAAAAAGCAAATTAGGAATGTCTAAATCAGTTTAGCCCCAACGCCTTCCCAAGCTAAATCGACGTATAAACTACTTTTCCATAAACACGGAATGGACTGAAAATTCATATTTGATGCCCAAAATTGCTTTTTATATTTATTTTCTTAAAAAATTTTATTTTATTTAGTTTATTTGTTTATCTAAAATTTTTATTTTTTGAATCTCACTTCTTTATTTTCTATCGTTTGTCTCAAAAAAAAAAAAAAAACAAAAAATCTTATCAATTTTTAGCAAATAAACTTTTCAACCAAAAAAAAAATAAATAAATAAATAAATTCCATCACTAAGATCTGCGAATGGAATCAAATTTTATTTTAGTAGCTTAAGCATTTTCTATTTGCTAATGTTGGTAATAATTAGACCATATTGTGAAAAGAGAAACATTGAATTGATGTCTAAACCAAAAAACTGTACATCATAGAATTTTGTTACAAGAAATAACCTAGAATAACCGTAATATAAATGTATTAGGATTAGTTTACTTGTTATTCTTTGCAAGTATAGTCAAATGACTTCTTTTACAAGTTTATGACAACAATAGGCGTAGGATCAAATGGGTCTAACATTCTCCTCAGACTCATGTGGCAAACAGACAACTTTGAGCTTGGAAAGAAGGGTGTGAAAGCGATTTGGAGCAAGCAGCTTGGTGAAGATATGAACAAAAAGTGGCTATCAGATGATTTGGAGAGAAAGCTTTATATCTCACTTTAAGCAAATAAGCTAAACAGACACACACTGTCCTCCAATTGTTCACTAGCTTATTTAACTTAACCTGTTGCACTTCTAATTATAAGACAAGTATTTTACACATTTAAACACTTTTTAAATTTTAATTTTTTTTTTGGTTAATGAAAACTTATAATATATATTATTTTAAGAAAGGTGGTCAATGTCTAATTTAATCAAGGAAGAGAATATGATGTAATTTGAAACCACTAAATCTAGTACTAGAAAAAATTTCAAATTTGTTGATGTGATTGGTATTGATGATGCAATTAATCACCGCACACCTTTAGTGCGATGACTACTCCACAAGTATAAATGTTTGTAAGGTGCGGAGGGTAAGAGTCAGGTTTCAAGTCTCTAGGAGGGAGTTTCACACATATATACACTTAGATTATAGTAAAGTGAAATTTCTATCTTGTATATCAAAAATAAAAAAAAGTAATAAAAACAAAGAATTGCTAAGGGTGTGTTGATCTACATATGCTTTAGTTGAAGATTTATACCTCCTTTGTACTCATTGGGAGAGTGGATTACTTAGTCATTGTAGCCTCGATTTTAAATTTGAATTGTAATATCCCCTTCTATTTTAATGGATATCCTATGATGGTAGGGATAGGGTCCGATGATGTTGATGGTGGTAGATCGAGTTTAAAAATATTCACGTACAAGATTAGTGGGCTTTTGTTGATTTCTTGCCTAGAAGAGCTCATTTGTCTTGAGCTCTTCGTGCTTTGACTAACCTACCACATTATCTTGCTCGAGATGTAGAATGATCAAGTTTTGTCAAGGTGACATTATCATCTTACCAATCAAATCATATATAAAAAAAAAGGTTAGTAAATAGAAGTCATGGTTATGCAAAGTGCCTATAGTTACTTTGAGACAAAGTGTTTACAATTATAAATTACTGTAAATTAAACTATATTACTAATAATAATTTACTCTACATAATACTCTATTATTTAAGTTTGAAGATATTTTAGATTCTATTTTAACTAAAATTCTATTATCAAAAGTTTCAGAGTAATATACAAGTTGAGTTTTAGAAGCCATGGTTACCCAAAGTGACTATCTTTACTTTGTGACAGATTTTGTTTATTGTAAATTAAACTTTACTACCAATAATTTACTCTACATAAAATAGTATTATTTAAGTTATTAGAAATTTAAAATTTTATTTCAACTAAAATAATATTATTAAAAGTTTTAGAGTAATACATTCTTGTAGGGTCTCGTTTCTCTACGTAAACCCAAAGACAATTAATTTGTAGAGTATGGGTTGAAGAACTAGAGTGGACAAGGGAGTTTTTCCGCAAAAGATTATCACTTCTTTTCTTATTTCTTCATCAGCTTCGCCCACATTTCATGCCCCGTTTCATACCCTCACCCTCTATTATATAGCCACTCTCACTCTCATCCCTACCGTCCACGTGCTCCCCATCCGTGGACGTGCTCAAGTACCTGTCACGTCAGGCAGCTGCTTTTCATCTCTGTGTGAGTGGCGGTAGGTCATGAAACACTGTTCAGGTGTCTTCTCCACATAAATGCGGCCAGAAAAGCTGTTGCAATGCATTGAATACGGTGGCAGCAGCCTTTCCCTCAGATATTTCTTCATCCTTATCGTTTTTGAGTGTGCTTTGAGCTTATCTTGATCAGGTGGGCTCCTCGGACGATCAACCAGGCCTTTCTCCGGCTCAATTAGTCTCCGCTATCATACCAGGGTAAAACTTCCTTCTCGGACAGAAGATGTCCTCCTCGGACTGGAGACATCCTCCTCGGAAAGCAATGACCCTCTGCCCAGAGGATTCCGCTCCAATCTGGACCTTGCATTCTACTCATCCTTCTCTTCGGATGTGAAACAGTTCTCTCGTGGGTGTTCGGCCCGTTAATTTGGGCTTGATCCTTTTATCCCCCACAATTCTCATTTCTCAAAAAAAAAAAAACATTCTCATTAATTAATTATTAAGATAATTCCTCGTAAGTTAAATTTTATTATGTTTACTCTACATAAAATTTTTAAATAAGTTTTGCATCACAGGAGCATAATAATATATAATATAAATACTCCTATAAAAATGAGGTTTATTAAAAAGAAAAAAGAAAAATTTGGACATAAATAAATGATGGTTACTCTTTTCATATTTGTGATAAATCTCACTATAAATTTAATGGTTGAATTTCATTATAAATACAAGAAGAATAATCATTCCTTTTTATTTTTAAAAATATCTAAAAATTACTGTGTTAAAGTCTGCGTCCTTGTGACAAAAATATAAGGTGGTAAAATAAGTTTAGCATGGTACTAATAAATAAATAAATAAAATAAAAAGGATAGGGGAGAAGTACTTGTGCCACGTCAAGAGGCTAGCGAGAGAGAGAGGGAGAAGGGCTGTGACGTGTGGCCATGTGGACGTGGAAGAAGCAGATGCAGCGGCAGTGGCAGAGAACGATGAAGTGCAATGTTTATCTTCATAAATAAAGAAACTAGAAACTAGAAACTAGAAATAAAGAAATAAAGATTTCTAGAAACTATAAATTCATCAAATATATAATAAGTAAATAAAAATAAAAGAAAGCTAAAGCAGTGGGTTTGTGTCGTGTGTCGTGGCCTTTCTCTTTCTATAAATTATAATAAATATAAAAATATAGTAGTAAAAAAAGAAAAAGAAAAGAAAAAAAAGAAATACTAATATAAAGTAGTAGTGGTGAGTAGTGCAGTAGTAGTTTTTATAAATAGCTAGTGCTCTTTTCGCCTCTACCACCCTACTTCTCATTCATTTTCTCTCGCCTCACCTTTCACCCAATTCCCACGCAACTTCTCTCTCTCTTTCTCTCACATTAGCCATTGGCATAAAAAGCTATAGCTAGATAGCCTCAAAGGCATATATTACAGACAAAAACCAGTCTCTACTCTCTACCATTGGTACGTTTCACAATCTCTCTCTTTCTCTCTTATTTTCTATGTACTTCTCTAGAAAATCTAATGAGTTTAGATCTGCCCATGAAATCCCTTTAATTTCTTTTTCTATTTCTCTCTGCTTGTCTCTGGGTTTAAGCTTAAATAAAACCTCTGTGCCTTCTCTTCTTGAATGGGTTAAATGGACAATCTGGTTCTTTGGTTTACTCATAAGTGCCCCCCCCCTCCAAATTCAGTTAACCAAGTTTTGTTGCTGAATCTTTAAGTACACTACTTAACATTCAATTTTTTTTAAAATGATTTTTCGGATCCGGGTTTTGTGTCTTTCCTATAATTTTATATCATTATTTTAAGTTTCATATGGTTCTGGTTGTTTCAATGGAACGTTAAAGGAAATAACTTTGTTGGAAATTTTTTTTTTATAGAATATAAAACCTCGAGAATTTTAAAAAAGAAAAGATTTTGCTATCTGGGTTTGTTCTGGTTTCTGCTATATTTTCCTTTAATGATTTAAAGAGTTAATTTTTACTCCCAAAAAAAAAAATCAAAAGTGATTTTGTTCCTTCTAATTAGTTTGGATAAACTTCAGCCTGCAATCAACTCTTTTTGTCTGCTTCAAGTCTATGGCCGGTTGCCTTGTTTTTCATGTTTCCATAAAGTAATTTAAATGCTGTGTTAGAATCCTTTGGTTTGTCATTTGTGTTTGGTCGGCCTTGTCACTTGGAAATTCTTGCTATTGTAGGTGATTCCTAAGAACTTTTTGCTCTGCTAATGCATAAGGACTTGTGTATGTGTATCCGTGTATATAAAGGTGTACAACTTAGGAATAGTAGGAGCTTTTGTTGTTATTGTTGTTTATCTCCTTGATTCTAGCTATAGGCAGCTATAGGGGGCACTTGTAGAAGTTTGTTCTTCACTAGTTGAGGATCTAGTGCCTTGCTTAAGAATTAGACTCATCCTTAGCTTTGCGTGCTCTATTAAGTCTCCAAGTCACATGATTTGATGCAGAATATGAAACTTGCATCTCTACTGGCACGTATAAAAGGTTTGAGATCTTAGTTTTGTGATATAGGATCACAAATTCTGTTAAATGTTTAGATTTAGTAATGTTCCTTGTATACATGATAGTTGGGAATGTTATAAGTGATCAATATTTGTTATTTTCTGTTGTGTTATGAAGTCTGAAATAATAGATCTTATTGGCTCAATGATTAAATTGGTTCCCCAATCTAGTACGGCTCCTCCGTAAACCTAGACCTCTATTGCTTAAAAAAAAATTATTGTTTAAAGTTCACAAGTCTTCCAAATGAGACCTTTATTTCTTGCAGGGTGATTTTGCAGCTAGTTTTGAACTGGCAAATTAAATTATGTCAAGCTTTTAGATATCTGTTAGGTGGCCCACTCATTGAATTGGAAGATGAATTGAGCAGTAGTTGGATGAGAGCTGAGCTCGTCAAGTTTATGTTGGAGGTTTTATAAAAATGGATAGAGGACCTCATGTTTAGGCTAATTCTTACCTGCCAAAAACTGTCAGGCTCACTTGATCCAAAGAGAAGACACAGGAAATTGTTTGCTGTATCCTCAAACAGAATAATTAATTCTCAAAAAAAAATTAGAGGTATTGCTGTTGTTTTGATGATGTTGGGATATTTTTTTTTATGTTTATAGAAGTTAATTAACCTATCTACCCCACCTGCTCCGCTCCCTTTGTCTGCCTAAAAAATATTTAATAATTATGGTATCTAGGACTTAAACCGTGATTGAATCTCTATGGAAGCTTTTCTAGAAGGCCATCTTCCAATTAATTATCTCCAGTCTTTTAATGCTAATGAACTCGCTCTCGTGGAGATTGGATTCTTAGAATATTAAAAGCAACATAGAATAGTTTTATGAATTTCTAGAAGAACCAATTGCTGAGTGCTTCAATCTCCAATGTTCTGCCTCTATCAATGCATAATTTATTGCAATTTGATTAGATTTAACTCAGTGGGCCTCATGTATTCATTATTTTATCTCTCCCTCCCTTTGGCGGATGGAGATTTTTGTTTCTTTTTGCCCTTTGGCCCCTTCGGATGTTAGGAATAAACTATGGGTCTGATTTCATGAGTTGGTGGTTTTATAGATTACAGTAGATGTGCTTTTAGTTGCCGCTGGAATACAGTTCCATGTTTGAGTTTTCTGTCTTGAAATGTTAAAAGAGTGCCATAACAAGAGTCGTGTTAGTGGGGTCGAATGTTTTCTTGAATAGATTGTCAGCATCTTGAAATTTTGTATGTGTGAGAAATCAACAACTAAAAGTAGTTTGAGATATCTTATCTTTACTTTTAAATTGAAATTTTTTTCATTTAACATACTAGTGATCTGCAATTAAATGTATTTGTGACTAACGTTGTTTTTGCTTATGTATCTCAGATTTAGGCATCAAAGGAAAACGCAACTGTGCAACAGATAAATGGCCATAGAACAGTACTTTGAGGAGACCATGACTCAAACTGATTCCTTTGGCGAAGATAAGTGGAAATCTGTCTCGGATATAATCCCAGATTCCGAAAATAATGCTTCCAGTGGCTTTGACTGCAGCATCTGTCTTGAACTTGTGCAAGATCCAGTGGTTACACTCTGTGGTCACCTTTACTGTTGGCCTTGCATTTACAAGTGGCTTCATTCCCAGAATGCATCCACTGAAGACGAAGAGCAGCAACAACAGTGTCCCGTATGCAAAGCTGAAATCTCTCAGTCTTCCCTAGTCCCACTTTATGGCAAGGGCCAAACCACAAAGCTTTCTAAAACCAAGGCCCCCCATCTTGGCGTAGTCATACCTCGAAGACCTCTTGGTCCTGCTTGTTGGGTTGGTACACCAAGATCAACAAGCCCAACAAGAAGTCCCCACCAAACTGAGCAACTTTATCATGGGAATTATTCATATCAATCACAACTATACCAACCCAACTCAGGCGGTTATACTACTTCATCCATGACTCCAGGTGGTACGGTGACAAATTTGCTCGATCCAATGATTGGTGTGTTCGGAGAAATGGTTTATGCAAGGGTGTTTGGAAACACCATGACAAATTTATATACCTATCCAAATTCTTACAATCTTGCAGGGAGCAATAGTCCAAGGGTCAGAAGGCATGTAATGCAGGCTGATAGGTCACTCAACAGAATCTGTTTTTTCCTCTTCTGTTGCTTAGTTCTGTGTCTACTTTTGTTCTGAGTCTCTTGCTTTTCCCGTTGTATACCTGTAAAAAAATACGAATGTCTGAGATGAACTATATGCTTATTCAGCCGGATGTAGTAGTAGTTAGAGATGTTGCATTTCCAGAGCTGCAATAATGTGATTACCAGTCTTTTTCTGTGCTTTATAATATACTCCTAGCTCTTTGGTGCATGTGTTGATGCTAACGGTGCGATGGAAATTTGCTTATTTTACTAAAATTAAAATTTTTATGTTATACCGTAAACAAAAGTAAAATTTAATTGAAATAGTATAGGAGATTTATGAATAGTATTAAAAAGTATAGTTTATGAATAATAATAAAAATAAACTGAATATGAAAATAAGTTAGTAAAAATAATTTTTGCTAAACACATAAGCTGGCAAAAATAATTTTTGCTTAACACATTAAGGTGCGGTTTAGATGATTGAAATGCAGATATATATATATATATATATTTTTAATACCAGCTACTGGTGCACTGTTTATGTATTTTTAAGATCAGCTACTGTTCATAGGACAGACAGTGCATCAATGCATATAATCAGTAAAGAAATATGAACATTAAAAAAAGGAGTAAATAGTAAATTTATTATTATTTTTTTATTATTTTCAGCATTCAGCAAAATAAATGGTATTTAAACAGACCAAGAGTTTGCTTAAAATTTATTTATTTTACTGAAATTGAAATTTTTTTACTAGAAGTACTATAAAAGTTAACTAAAATAGTATAATGAGATTCATGAATAGTATCAAAAAATACCATGGGGCTCATAAATAGTAGTAAAAATAAACTGAATAGTAAAATAAGTTGGCAAAAAGTATACACTAACTTTTAATGTGCGTTTGACGATATTTATTTTTGTCAACTTATTTTACTATTCAACTTATTTTTGTTACTATTCATGAGTTTCACTGCACTTTTTGATATTATCCATAAATCTCACTGTACTATTTCAATTAACTTTTACCTTTATTTATGTTATATTCAACAACAAGTTTTTAATTTTAGCAAAATAAGCGAATTTTTAACGAACGTTTAACCAAATGGTATAATCCTAAATGGGTGTTTCAGCCGGAACCTCGGGACTCAACTGTCTTGATGTTTTTGACGGAAATATATAAAATTCTTCAAATCCCCAAGTCCAACTGTAACTATTTTCATAATAAGTTCACTGTAGTTATCTAGGAATTAACGTCAAGTGAAATGTGCATGTGATTTGTTTTTTTGATTTCATGTGCATGTGATTTCTACCTTCAATAACTCATAACTTAATTATTTCTTATAGATTGTCTCTAAACGTCAACACAAGCGGCTGAAAAAAAAAAAAAAAAAAAAAAGAGAACCAAAACGCCAACGCCAGACGCAGACGTGCAATCCAAACTGCACCTAAGGTGCGGTTTAGATGATTGAAATGCAGCTATATATATATATATATGTATATATATTTTTAAGACCAGCTATTGGTGCACTGTTCATAGGACATAGACAGTGCACCAATGCATATGAACAGTAAGGGCATATGAAATTTATTATTGTTTTTTTATTGTTTTTAGCATTTAGCAAAATAAATAGTATTTAAACATACCAATGATTTGCTTAAAATTTGCTTATTTTACTGAAATTAAAATTTTTTTCCTAGAAGTACTATAAAAGTTAATTAAAATAGTACAGTGATATTCATAAATAGTATCAAAAAGTATTATGGGGCTCATAAATAGTAGTAAAAATAAATTAAATAGTAAAATAAGTTGGCAAAAAGTATACACTAACTTTTAATGTGCGTTTGAGGATATTTATTTTTGTCAACTTATTTTACTGTTCAACTTATTTTTGTTATTATTCATAAGTTTCACTGCACTTTTTAGTACTATTTATAAGTCTCACTGTATTATTTCAATTAACTTTTACCTTTATCTATGTTATATTCAACAAAAAATTTTTAATTTTAGCAAAATAAGGAAATTTCTAACAAACGTTTAACCAAATGGTATAATCCTAAATGGGTGTTTCAGCCGGAACCTCGGGACTCAACTGTCTTCATGTTTTTGACGGAAATATATAAAATTCTTCAAACCATCTTTCCCCAAGTCCAACTGTAACTATTTTCATAATAAGTTCACTGTAGTTATCTAGGAATTAACGTCAAGTGAAATGTGCATGTGATTTGTTTTTTTGATTTCATGTGCATGTGATTTCTACCTTCAATAACTCATAACTTAATTATTTCTTATAGGTTTATCTACATTTAAGAAGAAGAGATGTATTTTTTTTTTGTTAATAAAATATTATAAAATGTAAGTTCTAATTAACTTAATTAGTAAAAATAGCTTAACAAGAAATTTGTGGTTCAATTTTAAATTACTTCAAAAATTGATTGGAGTTTTAGTTTGATAATATGAAACACAATAATTAGAAATGGACATAATAAGTTAAAACTCCATATATATATATATATATACTCCCTCCGTCCCATTTTTTTTTTTTTTTAAATGTATAAGTTTTCAAAACTACCCTTAAAAAAATTTATCAAAATATTGAATTAGTAAATTAATAGGGGTATAGTAGGAACATTAATAAATTAATGACTTTTATTTTTAAAAACAAGACAATATTTTGGGATATTTCAAAATAGAATAAAGGACAAAAAAAATGGTACGAAGGTAGTATAAAATTTCTTCTTCGTTTCGTGCATGACTTCACCTTCAATTAGTTTGGGTATGGTTGGTTTTAGGTATGGGCAAGCCGCAACGGTTACGCTCAAATGGAGAATTGCATACGTTGGACAGTGAAGACCAATGCTTGCAAGCAATCCTTTACATACGTCTAAACCTAATTATCTCCACGTCTACAACTAATTGTGAGCAATGATGTCAGGTACTTCAAAGGAGGATTGATGATAAGATTTAGTTATCTTTCTTTCATATCATATCCCACATTTCTGTGTAAGAAGTGGAGTGGGGTACCCACCATAGCTAGAAAAGCTTGATTTAGATGAAGACTAATTGTCGACATAAGTTTGTGTTGTCAACTTTGATAAGGGACTAATAAGGGTTAATATTCAAAAAAGCAATTAAGCAACTAGTCTAAAGATTCGATTATAGAAGTAGGCTAATTGGTTAACTAAAAAGGACCTGTCCAAATACGAAACCAATAGGCCACGATGGTCACGGTGCAAATGTCAGTTCTAAATATCTTTCTTTCATATCATATCCCACATTTCTGTGTAAGGAGTGGAGTGGGGTACCCACCATAGCTAGAAAAGCTTGATTTAGATGAAGACTAATTGTCGACATAAGTTTGTGTTGTCAACTTTGATAAGGGACTAATAAGGGTTAATATTCAAAAAAGCAATTAAGCAACTAGTCTAAAGATTCGATTATAGAAGTAGGCTAATTGGTTAACTAAAAAGGACCTGTCCAAATACGAAACCAATAGGCCACGATGGTCACGGTGCAAATGTCAGTTCTAATTTTTTTTTTTAATTTTTGTCATCTATGGCTATTTTTTTTTTTTTTTTTGTAATAAACAAGTTGATGAAGATGGGTCGAAGCAGCTGGTGGTGGTGGACGATGTGGCGGCCGTAATAGGGAGGTTGAAAAGACAACGTTCCAAAAAAAAGACTTAAGAGGTCAATATGTCATGGCTGTCGCTATTGCTTTTGACGCCTCCAGCTCAGGTTTGGGAAAGCAGCCAAAGCAAGTCACTGCCCATTCCTAACTTCATTTTGTTACTTTTAGCAGCCACCTCCCTATCTTTCTCACCAAAACAAGTAATTTTTCATTCTTTTGGTATAGGTAATAAGACTATAGAGTAAACTTGTTTTTCAATTTTCAATCACGTGGGTTTGTTTTACACGGAACTTTTCGATGAGTAATAAGCTTTTTCAACAGTAAGATTTTATATCATATCATAGTACCTACTTCCCTCAAGCCCCCAATTCAGGCAGTGCCCCTTATTTTTAGCTACAAGTCACTGTTTGAAAACGTTAGAAAGCCCCAAATGAACTCCCAATAATAGGTTAGATTTCAAATGACTCTTCTTTATTGCTACAAGTTGGGCATAGAGGTCAAATCTTGAGTGTCATTGTGAAGATTCCAAGAAGCATCAATTGAGCTAAGGATGATTAGTAGTAATTGGACATCAATTGGGGGATTTAATTCTAGTGCCTTTACCTTTTAGTGGGTATGTCCCTCCAAACTGTGGACCCAACCCGCCAGTCCAAACCGTCTATGCTTTGACTCGAAAATCGGACAACCTAACACCTATAGTGATTAGCAGCGGGTTTTCACGTTTTAGAAACCAACTTTGGCGAGTTGCATAAAATCCTAAATCTAACCAAATCAACCAATCCTTATGCACTAAAGTCATAGTTCTCTGTCGGTATTAGGTAGTCTCTGGTTATACCTTGCCAAATTCGACGAGAACTTATCGAGATATAGCCAAATCCGGTAGAATTTCAATCAAATCCAATGAGTTTCGGCCAGTTTACTCTTCTTCAATTCTAACTGACAACCGACCACCACTAGCGGAGATCCAACTTCTGCGAACCAAGTCCTTTTCCTGGTTGGTGGCAAGTCTAATTCTTGGAGGCCCATAATCATTGAGACGAGTTCGAGTTGAGCACAAACTCAATTAGTGAAGAGTCTTAGTTTTTAGTTCTGTCTATAAACAAAAATTTGTAAATGAAAATGTATATAGTTTAATTTTTATTTATATATATATATATATATAATTTTTGAACCAGTCAATAGAAATTATTCTCCTCTCAAGAAAAAAAGAAAAAGAAAAAAAAAAAGAACTCCAGCCAAGATGATGTGACATGGTTTTTCTTGATAACATTTTGGCCAGGCTGGTAGCCTCTCATTTTCTTTCTCCAGCTGGGTATGGAAATCTTGTTTTGTTTTGGTTTTTATTTTATTTTTTTATTTTTATTTTTTGATATTAATCTTGGTTTTCAATCATGTAAAGTTTTCCTCATAAATGGTAGTAATCGTATAGGGAACATAAAGTTCAGAGAAGCAAGATCATTTCGTGCAATGTGAGCTTTCAGATAGTTGGGCAATGAAATTATGTTTGTGTTTTCCTTTTTTTTTTGGTTGTAGAGAGGGGGGTGTTTAGAAATAGATAGAATGGTAGCCCCTATTTATCATTATGGGGAGATGTCATTATTCACATGAAAGGATTTTTTTTTTTTTTAATATTAATACTGATATTCAATTATTCACGAGAAATAGGCATTAATTGCATAAGCATCAATATACCGTATAGGAAGGACAATCCTTTTTCTGTCACATAAATGAATATTGGTAATTGTCACGTCCTATCATATTTATGGACTGAAAATTCTCCCAAAAAATAGAAAATAAAAAATCATGGAATGGAAACAATGAGTTATAATATTTAGGATTCGTTTAGATATAGTTGAAAATTAAAAATTGAAAACTGAAAACACTGTAATAAAATAATTTTTAAATGTATAAATAGTATTATGAGACTTATTTTTAATGAAAAAATTGTTAAAAATTGAGTTTTGTAGGTTTGTAAACAGTGCACGAATGCACTATTTATGGACAAAAAGTCAACAAGTGCGGCTAGCCGCACAGTAGCCGCGTTACTCCACCACGCTTGAAAAGAAAAAAAAAAAGGCAAAACGCGATGGCAGAAACGTAGACGCAGAATTCAAACACTCATTTAAAGTTTCTCTCCTAACTAGTTAGATTTAGAGAGAAACTTTACACACTTTTCATATATTTTTATATTGAGTGTGAATTTTAAAAATTTAACCGTTAAATTGCATGTTCTTATTATATTCTTCATGCATGTAAAATTTCAAGAAAATAAAAAAAAATTAATTATTATCTCATCAAACAAATGTTAAAATTTCAAATTTTTAATGATCTAAAATTATGTATACAAAATAAGTTTATTGATTGAATAATAAATAATATCCAATTTGAACGAAATTTGATATGCATGTTAAGAACAAAAGGAATATGAAATTCAACGGTTAGATTTTCAAAATTCACAAAAAAAAAAAGATATATGAGAAGTTTAAAAAGTTTCTCTCCAAACCAATTTGGAGAAAAACTTTGTTCATTCCACCCATGTGAATTCGAATCATGGAGTGTGAAACAATGGATTTGAATCATAGAGTGTGAAACAATGAGTTAATATTCCAACATTGTGGTCACCTCAATCAAAATCCAACTACCATCCCCCTGTCTAAAAATTTAAATTTAATTTTGGTTCCAATTAACGTGTGACCTACACATATACACATATATTAACCATCTATTTTGTTGGGTTCAAATTCCATTATTGTTGAGTGACCTCAATCAAAATCCAACTACCATCCTCTAATCTAAACATATGAATTTAATTTTGGGTCTGGTTAACATGTGATTTATTTTGAGAAAGTTTTTATGGAGAATTGAAAAAACTGTCAAAACAGTTAATCATTTTTTTATTTTTCCATTAAAACTTTTCTAAAATGGTTTGCTAATTATGCCCTAAGAGTAAACATTAGTAAAAACCCTTTAATTTTAGGTGTCTTAACTTTTAACATCTCTGGGGTCACAGTGACATTTAATAAAGAGTCCAGAGTCATGTTGACATGTTTTTAAGGCAATTATTAATAAATTATAATATAAAAATTTTGACACCACTTTCATGAAAAATATAAAAAGCTGTCAATAAAATTAATTCCGTTATCATTTTCCTATTAAATATTTTTAAAAATTGTTCATAAACCAATACCTTTATCATTTTCCTATAAAATATTTTTAAAAATTGTTCATAAACCAATACCTTTATCATTTTCCTATAAAATATTTTTAAAAATTGTTCACAAACCAATACTTTTAAGGCTTAACATTTCCTCTTAAATAAAATGTTGTAAGTTCTTGTACAATCTCTCATTTCACATTCAGAATAGGAATTCAAATTGTTCATATCCTTTCAATAGATTATGGTGACATGACATCATTTGTATTTGTAAGAGTCGCGGTTTACTAATCAACAGTTGAATTAATTTCTGATTAAATTTCAATAGTGGGGGCCTCTATTTAGAAACTCCATCTAGAATGCTGAATTTTTTGATGTAAATCAATGCACCCTACTCCTAATTTCATGGGTTACTATTTACTAGTATGAATTTCGGCTTGCCTTTTATCTGCCTCCGGCGTAGCATTTAGTCTCTCTGTCAATTCTAACCGCTTTATAATCTTGTGTTTTATGACTTTGAGGTCATTTGAACTTGATATTATATGGTTAATTCATTAGCTTTTAGTCAGTTTGTCAAATCAAAATCGCTTAAATTCATGTTCTCCATGCTTTTGCAATTTTTTCAACTTCTAATGCATTGGCATTTCTATTTGTTGGAATTGTTCTTAATTTTTGTTGGCTGTGATAATTAATAATTTCAAGTATGAACAAAGCTAAAGCAACCTTTCCTTCTAATGAGCTGTCCTAGTTTTGAATTCATGGTTCTTACGGATTCAAAGTTTCTAACCTTAGTGACTTACTAGTTGGTCCATTGTCAATTTGTCATTTCATTAATTCACTCACCTATTTTTGATCTTGGCAATGAAGCATTCGCTACCATGTAAACATGGTTGGTCTCATATAGCTGAGAAAAACTGGTAGAGGGTCAAGTTTTTGGATTAATTATTATTGGGTCATATTTTAGGTTTGGTTTTTGGTGGAATAATGACAGTTCACTAGCCCCAAAAGTAAAAGATTGTTGGGGAATTTATTAGGTTATCCTAAAACAAATTTGTTTTAGACTTGGGAATGTTAATCTTTGATTTTTTTTTTTTTAGTTTGATCAAACAGTTAGAAGCAATAGATTCATTTCGTGTCCTAGGTCGAAGTAACTATAGAGGAGGATGCCTTTCTTTTTCATTTTAATATTGCCCATAAGTAAAGAAGGAAACTTTAACCATAGTGGATCGCTTTGGCATCAAGCAAATAAAGTATAATTGAAATTTGCTTCATAAACTAATATCTTAATTCTTAAAGCATAGACAATATATATGATAAAGGCCACCATATCTGTTCCATGACTTGAAAAGATAGCACATCTAATTCTTATTAATTATTCTTTCCAAAAGCTCCACAGTAAGTCTCAATAATTAAGTTATACATAATGTTTCTTTCTCTTTTCCTAGTAGGAGGAGGATCCCACGATGCTTCGTGCATCAAAATATAGTTATAAATATTTAAAAAGCTCATAATTCTAATAATTGACTACTACTATATGTCTTTGTCTTAATATGTGGAATATTGGGAAGGTGTAAGAGAAAGACAAAGATAAACAACTTTATTGGAGACAAAAACAAAAAGATAAAGTAGGAAAAGCTGTTATTTCAATAGATAAAAAATCCAAAACTTTCGAATCCAACTTGATCCATGTTCTTTCTCCCAAAAAAAAGTTGATCCATGTTGAAATGTCATAAAAATTCTCACGTTTACAACACATTAATTCCTTTTCCACACAAAAAAATAAAACGGCGATTGTTGTAAATGTTCTTTAACCGATTAATTTAAGCAAATTGCTCCACGGATTCTTTGGATGAAAAATATTCTTCAGTTTAAGACTCTTACTAATTAAATGTGTTTCACACTTTGCCTCTTGCTTTTCACCTTTAAAGCTATCTTTGTATTTTACCTTAAAAGCTTTTCAAATTTCCAAGATGTGTTTGCACTTTGCAGTGCAGTGTTTTGTAAGGACGATAGGACATTTCATATGGTACAACTAAATTAAACCATAGAAATATCTTAACCACCGACATAGTCAAAACATGATTTTCTTGTGTTTCACATTTAGTCAATTTGTTTGTCCCCAACCCCAAGCGAGGCCCGTGATGATAATGTAAACTGCATTACTGCAAATTTATGAATCGAGCATGTTGATCATGCTCATATGTGAACAATTTGGTGTTCAAGCCCTTTAAGACTGAGGATTAACACATTGTTGATTGCTCTTCTAAACCTCTATCGCTGAACTTCTGAAGTATGTTCAGATAGCTTTTCCATCGGTTTCTGCAATATCAATAGCAACTCTAGGCCATAAACTGTAGTTACATATAGAAAATGAGTTTTAGGATTAACACATTGTTTATCAAGGTACTTTGTCCTATCAAAGTAGGAAAAAAGCTTACCATTTAACAAACAAGAAAATAAAAAAACATTTAGCACCAAACCTGATGAGTCCATAAAAACCATTAAAATCTCCTATCTTAAAGGATGATAAATGCATCATTAGTAGATCATCAAAGAAAGATGAGTAACCGGTCAACACATTTAATAATGACTATCAAAGGTCTTAAACTCTCCCATTAAGACAAAGAACGTTACAATTAGGGTAATAATCATCTTTATTTATGTCCAACTGCTACCTAAGTCACCTACAAAAGGGACAATCTGTCCGTTGGCTAAGGTATGTCAAAAACCACTACAAAATGCTATCTATAGTAGAAAAGATATGGACTGATACTAACTTAAGCATCGGAGACTCTCCTACCAGGCACAATTCGATGGTCTCTTCGATCAACTCTCTTTATCTTGCAAATCCTACAAGATTGTCTAAAGCTTCGGATTTGACGAGTGATCCAACTGACGATTTTGGCTTCATCAAAACCAATTTGAATAATATACATAAATATTCTTATAAATCGTTGCATAATAGGCTAGAGGTGATTTCTCTAAATTGGTCTGGAGCTAAATTTTGTCCTTAAAAATATGTTGTAAAAATATGGCATAGAAAACGTAAATAGGATTTTATGCAATTTTGGTTGTAAGAATTTTTATGCAACCCATTATGTGGCTGTTAAAAAAACTAGCCAGATGTGCTTATAGTTTCACGTGACATTTTTAATGATTTATGTGACTTACTTAAATAAGGACAAGTTTGTAGCATAAGTTTACAAATTCACTTAATATTTTTTTATTGGATGAGAATTTTGACAAATCTACTATTAGATTACATTTTCTTCTTATATCTTCTATGCTTGCAAAATTTCTAAAATATCAAAAATCAATAACTATGTCATTATCAATTATTTCAATTGCAAGTTTTTGTTGAATAAAATTATGCATAAAAAAAAAATTATGGATTATATAGTAAATAACATTTGATTGACACAAACTTTAACATGTGTGTTAAGAATGTAAAGAATATATAATTCAGCAATTAGATTTTAAAAACATTTAGCAATATTAATTTTTTTTAAAGGAAGTTGTAGCATTAGAATAAAGCCAAATTTATAATCAAACAGTCTTTTTTTTTTAAAATGTTCTTTAACCGATTAATTTAAGCAAATTGCTCCACGGATTCTTTGGATGAAAAATATTCTTCAGTTTAAGACTCTTACTAATTAAATGTGTTTCACACTTTGCCTCTTGCTTTTCACCTTTAAAGCTATCTTTGTATTTTACCTTAAAAGCTTTTCAAATTTCCAAGATGTGTTTGCACTTTGCAGTGCAGTGTTTTGTAAGGACGATAGGACATTTCATATGGTACAACTAAATTAAACCATAGAAATATCTTAACCACCGACATAGTCAAAACATGATTTTCTTGTGTTTCACATTTAGTCAATTTGTTTGTCCCCAACCCCAAGCGAGGCCCGTGATGATAATGTAAACTGCATTACTGCAAATTTATGAATCGAGCATGTTGATCATGCTCATATGTGAACAATTTGGTGTTCAAGCCCTTTAAGACTGAGGATTAACACATTGTTGATTGCTCTTCTAAACCTCTATCGCTGAACTTCTGAAGTATGTTCAGATAGCTTTTCCATCGGTTTCTGCAATATCAATAGCAACTCTAGGCCATAAACTGTAGTTACATATAGAAAATGAGTTTTAGGATTAACACATTGTTTATCAAGGTACTTTGTCCTATCAAAGTAGGAAAAAAGCTTACCATTTAACAAACAAGAAAATAAAAAAACATTTAGCACCAAACCTGATGAGTCCATAAAAACCATTAAAATCTCCTATCTTAAAGGATGATAAATGCATCATTAGTAGATCATCAAAGAAAGATGAGTAACCGGTCAACACATTTAATAATGACTATCAAAGGTCTTAAACTCTCCCATTAAGACAAAGAACGTTACAATTAGGGTAATAATCATCTTTATTTATGTCCAACTGCTACCTAAGTCACCTACAAAAGGGACAATCTGTCCGTTGGCTAAGGTATGTCAAAAACCACTACAAAATGCTATCTATAGTAGAAAAGATATGGACTGATACTAACTTAAGCATCGGAGACTCTCCTACCAGGCACAATTCGATGGTCTCTTCGATCAACTCTCTTTATCTTGCAAATCCTACAAGATTGTCTAAAGCTTCGGATTTGACGAGTGATCCAACTGACGATTTTGGCTTCATCAAAACCAATTTGAATAATATACATAAATATTCTTATAAATCGTTGCATAATAGGCTAGAGGTGATTTCTCTAAATTGGTCTGGAGCTAAATTTTGTCCTTAAAAATATGTTGTAAAAATATGGCATAGAAAACGTAAATAGGATTTTATGCAATTTTGGTTGTAAGAATTTTTATGCAACCCATTATGTGGCTGTTAAAAAAACTAGCCAGATGTGCTTATAGTTTCACGTGACATTTTTAATGATTTATGTGACTTACTTAAATAAGGACAAGTTTGTAGCATAAGTTTACAAATTCACTTAATATTTTTTTATTGGATGAGAATTTTGACAAATCTACTATTAGATTACATTTTCTTCTTATATCTTCTATGCTTGCAAAATTTCTAAAATATCAAAAATCAATAACTATGTCATTATCAATTATTTCAATTGCAAGTTTTTGTTGAATAAAATTATGCATAAAAAAAAAATTATGGATTATATAGTAAATAACATTTGATTGACACAAACTTTAACATGTGTGTTAAGAATGTAAAGAATATATAATTCAGCAATTAGATTTTAAAAACATTTAGCAATATTAATTTTTTTTAAAGGAAGTTGTAGCATTAGAATAAAGCCAAATTTATAATCAAACAGTCTTTTTTTTTTTAACTGGACAAGTATGCTAATAAATTATAATATAATAAAAGAAATAACTTCTATTTTTGCATATAGTCATTCTTTTAGTCCCGATCTTTTTGTTCAAATTCGCAAGAGCAAGGTTTTTATGCAATATGGATTGCAAGAATTTTTATGCAATCCACTTCGTGCTAGTTTAAAAAAAACCATCTACAAGTATTATTTAAGGGACAAAGTGTGTGTGTGTGTATATATAGATAAAATAATAAAGATTATAATAAAAAAGAAATATTTATGTTTAATATGGATAGCAAATGGAACTGACAATATTGATTTTTATAATTTAATTTTTGTACATAATGACATACCTTATCCAAATAAACAATTATACTCTTAGTAAAAGTATTGATCTTAAGTTAAGTTACAGTATTTGTGTTATAAGTATAATTTAGAAAACTTTCAATACGTGTTTTATACATTTAATTATTAAAAAAAAAAGCATGTATTTTTTTGAATATTTTTGTTTCATATGGTAAATGGGATTTTTCTTTTTATTTATTTATTTTAAATCATACATACATACAATATACGGTATAATAAATTTATTTTACTATGTAAAATCCATGTGAAACACCTATACATAAACTGACTAATTTTTATCAAGTTGCCAAATTATGACTGAATTTGCCAACTGGGGCATTCTAAATAAAATTAGCATAATAATAATTCTTCAACCAGTATTTCAAATATAAAGTCAAATATATATTTTGAAAGAAATATTATGCCGCAGAAGATGTTTATCGTTGTAGGCTTGTAGCTGAACTGAAATGCCACCAGTCCTGGTAGTCAGCTCGTATATAGGGTGCATCCCACCCAAGAATCATTATAGAAGGAAAATGATGCTGCAAAATGTGCTCAATCCACTGCCATGTAGCCCTTAGTGTTGAAGATTTACAAGTTATAACTTCCTTTGAACAATTCCTTTTTGTGATGATGGAACATTTCTGTTGTCATATACTCTTAGTAAAAGTATTGATCTTAAGTTAAGTTACAGTATTTGTGTTATAAGTATAATTTAGAAAACTTTCAATACGTGTTTTATACATTTAATTATTAAAAAAAAAAAGCATGTATTTTTTTGAATATTTTTGTTTCATATGGTAAATGGGATTTTTCTTTTTATTTATTTATTTTTAAATCATACATAGATACAATATACGGTATAATAAATTTATTTTACTATGTAAAATCCATGTGCCACACCTATACATAAACTGACTAATTTTTATCAAGTTGCCAAATTATGACTGAATTTGCCAACTGGGGCATTCTAAAAGAAATTAGCATAATAATAATTCTTCAACCAGTATTTCAAATATAAAGTCAAATATATATTTTGAAAGAAATATTATGCCGCAGAAGATGTTTATCGTTGTAGGCTTGTAGCTGAACTGAAATGCCACCAGTCCTGGTAGTCAGCTCGTATATAGGGTGCATCCCACCCAAGAATCATTATAGAAGGAAAATGATGCTGCAAAATGTGCTCAATCCACTGCCATGTAGCCCTTAGTGTTGAAGATTTACAAGTTATAACTTCCTTTGAACAATTCCTTTTTGTGATGATGGAACATTTCTGTTGTCCTTAGAAATGCCCATTTTTTGTAGCGCTCAAACTTTGCCCAATGAGACTTTCTTTGGCCCTTCTCTTTTATATGTGTTTCTTTATGATATTAACTTCTTCTTTTTTTAATAAATTACTATTTAATAAGAAAATGAAAAAACCAAAAACAAAAAGAAGGATAGCTTTATAGTCAACCCATGAGAAGAAAAGAGGGGGAAAAAACGAGACTATACCAAGTAGCATTTAGCAGTTGCTCCTTTTTTTTCAAAATGGTGTCTGAGATTAGCATTTTTATTCATTTTAAAGCAATATGCTTTGAAATTATATACCAAGTAAAATATATATATATATATATATATCTTTTGGTGGTGAATTAGCGTGATGACTACAATTTTCCATGAGCTATAGTGCTATACCAGTGAACCATTACGAAAAACTTTAAATCTCAATAAGAATAAACATTTGCATTTATATCTTTGGATGCAAAGGCAGGGGTTACCTAGTCACTAGGCAGAAAGATAACTGTAATATGGATAGGCGATCAACTAATTCAACAACATTGGTAAATGAACTTAAATCTAAGCCGGTTGAAGGAGGGGAAATAGAACTCGAATCTTGAAGATTAGGGCCATCTACTTGACTGCTCATCAAATGAGAGCAATAAACCTTGCGGTGTTGCAGAAGGTGTTGGTTCTTATCCTGCTTATAGTAATGAAATGACCAACAATCGAATGAGGATGATTTTTAGGTTAAGCGGGAACAATCCTAACTAGCATTGATCACTGTGACAACTACGAGAAGAAATATGAGGGGGAAGACTGTTTGCAAAATGCATAATTAGTAAAACTAACTAGAACCTAACGGGGTGTATTTGTTTGCTAAGTAGAGTGCTATAGATTAGACAATTCATCATTTGTGTTAGCAATCATTTGAATACTTCACATAGCTTTACATATAACTCAGCTGCTGCCATCAGGCTTGAGATCCATTACCCCCTTGAATCTCACCCTCCTGATCTTGATCATCCCCTTCTGTCCGAACATCTGCTTTCATATGATCAAAGGCTCCGGAATCCTTATTTTCACTGTGAATATAATTTAGTAATCTTTCATAAATTCCAGTTGAGAAATGAACATGTTCTCTAAGTAACCTCAAGATCTCCTCTGCCACTTCCGCCTCCCCATTCCCTTTCAAGTAGTCAAGACATGCAGCCAAAGTAAAACGGCTGGGCATCCATCCTGGCTGACTTGCCAAGATTGCTTTCTTCATTGTTTCCACTGCCTTTTCCATCTGACCATGTACATGATAGCCAGTTGCAAGTCGACCCCATTTGGTTGATTCTGTCTCCTTCCCACACTCTATAAGCCTGTTCATATATGCTTCAGCCTTTTCAAGAAGACCCTTCCTGCAATAAGCAGAGATCAGCAGGTGCGGAATCCGAGAGTCAAAGAATGTATTCTCAGATTCCCACTCTTCCAAGATCTTCTCAGCACCATCAATGTCATCTAGCTTCAGTAATGAGCTTATCATACAAAGATAGCCAGAGTTGTAGAATCTCCCCATATTTTTGTACAAATT
Source organism: Quercus suber (assembly GCF_002906115.3). Classification (NCBI taxonomy): domain Eukaryota; kingdom Viridiplantae; phylum Streptophyta; class Magnoliopsida; order Fagales; family Fagaceae; genus Quercus; species Quercus suber. Next base: position 45,173 of record NW_027069874.1, read on the forward strand.
CCAAATATGGTAAAGCCCGTCTTTATTTTGAATAGCAGTGTATTGAGTAAGGAAGATTTCATAAGCACTCTTCCTTGTTTTATTACTAACGAGTTGCTCCGCTTTCTGCAGCATCTCCAAAGTCTTTTCATGTAGGCCAGCTTTCAAGTAGCCATTTGCTGCCACAACATAAGAATTCCAATCAATGGTGATTAGAGGATCAGCTTCCATCTTTGTTAGAAGCCTCTCCATTTCCTTGATGTCAGACATGGCTACATAAGCATTCAACCTGATATTAAATGTAAACATATCCCAATCAATGCCCATCTCTTCCATCTCTTTCGTTAGAACGTGTAGTTTCTCAGTTTTACCCATCCGAGAATAGAGGTTTAACATAACGTTAAAAGACAGAGATGTTTTCAGAAAACCTAGCTCCCTCATTTTCTGCATGGTGGCCTCTGCTTTATCCAAAGATTTATTTTCTGCATAGCAATTTAAAAGAGCACCATACACCTGATAGACTCTTAAAGTGTTTGGGATGCTATCAAAATACTTCTCTGCTTCTTCTAGGCCATGAACTTTTGAGATCAAATCTAGTCGAATTGCAATTTCTCCAGGAGACAGGTCGTGGTGCCTTTGGTCACTGACCCATTCAAATATCTGACACAAAACAAGATTCGGGAGCATCAATATGAAGACTATGATCATATTATACCAAACTAAGATAATTTGAGTAGAAAATCACTTTCCTATACAATTTTTCTGCCAACTAACTTGTTCAACCATGGAAAAAAATAGCACACACAAAGGGGTGGCAAATGTTCATAATGGAAACCAATTTCCAATCAGCAATACTCAACTTATGAAATTTTTGTAAAATGACATTAACTTTGTGAAACTTTATTACTTATATAAAAAAAAAAAAAAAAAAAATGTCAGACTCACAGTGCCAAGTAGCAGAAATATGAGAGTAAATAATTGGAGAAGGAAAAACAGAGATTATGTCAGCAATCATTAAGTCAATGGTGGAAGTTAACAATGCGTCAATATTTTAGTATAGGCATGTCTGGACATATGAAATAAGTTAGAGTTTAAGTCGTATAAGACCTGATAGATGTTATAAACCACAGTTTTTCCATCTGACTTTCTTTGTTCAGTTTTCTATAAGAAGATGGCAATATCATCCAAACTTAACCCAACTATTTTAGGTTTTGTTACACTAATCCTTCTCTTAAACTAATTTAAGAGTTCTATATTTAGGGCCTGTTGAAATCAGGAAACCAACAAATGGCTCTCGTTTTATCTTCAACTTTTTAGATCATTAAACAGCTTTATATTAAAAAAAAAAAGCATAAAAAAATATTGAAAATCTATTTCCAGTTAAATATATAAATTTTTCATAATTAATGTAGGTGGTTGCATAAAGCTTAGTAAAAATTTGCAATGGCAACAATGTGGTTATAGTAATAATGCTGCCGCTAGTGATGGTGCAAGTGGTAGCAATTAGTAACTGAAAGGTAATGATAGAAACCACTTCCGAATTTCTTAAACCCATCAGTGTATTTGTGATTTTAACATAAACTCCTTCTGCATGCCACTTTGTTATCCCTTCTTTCCAATATTCAAAAGACATAATTTCATGTTTCTTGATTTTCCCAGAATCTGGAAATTGTTTCACAAATCAAAAGACCAAAAACATACCTATAAAACACACCCACCCGCATTATACAAACAATTCTAAAAGCCCATAAAATCTTTACTCAGTAAGCCTTAAAAATAAGTTTCATTTTCTTCATCCCATAAGTTTTTTTTTTTTTTTTTAATAAGTTAACAACATCATGGAAACGCAGGTATTGAACCCCATACCTCTAGCTTATACTACACATATACAAATATAAAATACAAGTCAAAATTTTGGCTAATGGCTCCTCTATCATACATTCATCACTTCATTTACAACCTATTATGCATACATTTTGAACCAAATTCAAATACCCATTTACAAAATACATAGTTATATACATATAGACAATCATACATACATTCACATGTACGTATTTACATAGAAAGAAATTTAGGTTTGAGGGAAATGAAACCTGAAGAGCTTGTGAGTAGCGACGGAATTTGCGAAGCTGTTTGATCATCATTAAAATATCAGATTGTTGGACTTGTCGTCCTTCTTCGAGCCATTGGTCGATGACTCGAATGATCGAAACCTTAGGGTCTCCGGCCCGCGATACCCGACTGTACAGAGAGTCGATTGGGGGTGAAGGTCTTGCTAGGGTTCTTGTGGAGTAGAAGAACACACCCAAAACCCTTGAAATGCCATAGCCACGCCATGGATTTGAGCTAAGAAGCCTCATTATTAGGACTTAGGAGTGATCCCTTGAAACCTTTTACTGGGTTTGAGTCTTTGAGACAAGATGAAATTGAAAACCCTTCAACGTTTTAGTCAGGGTTTAAGGGATTTTTATTTTTATTTTTTTATTTTTGAGATGTTAGGGTTCCGGGCTTTTTCAATGGGCTAATGATTTTTTTTTTTTTTTAAATAAAAATTCTACTCTATTCTAATATAAATTATTACATAATTCAAAAAAAAATTTGTAGAGCTTAATTTGAAATATATAAATATTAATTTGTGTATTTTTAAAATTTATGAACTTTAATATGGGTTTCAGTTAGCTTAACCAGTAAAGTTTTTGATGACTGAATAAGAGATCTAAGGTTTAATTCCTGCCTACATAAAAAAAACCGATTGACATATGATAATAGAATTATCATCAGGAGTGGACCCCATTAGTTGAAACTCTCTAAAAAAAATTAATTTATGGACCTCAATATTATGTGGAGTTCTACTTTCTTGTAAGAGAGAGTTTAGCAGCATAATTTTTAGAACTCTGATATGATCTATTGCAAGTAGTAAAAAACCAATTGGTTCATATAAAAGTAATTATTTATCGCTTACCATTGACCACTTCAACAAATTGTAACAAAAAATGATGTGTAAAACTGAAACATAGAGGAAAAAAATAATAAAATGTAAGAATTATTTAAAGTGAAGAAGTGGAAGCTTATCTTGTTTGCCTGATACTTTTGTGATACTTGAATTAACTCATAAACCCAACCCTCTAATAAAGGATGTTATTTATGGACTATCACTGGAGCCCTCAATCCATATGCCTCTATATATGAGGAATAAGATAATTGAAATAGGGGGAAATTTTTTTTTTTTTTTTGGTCTTAAAAATGACATCTGTTTGATCTTGGTCTCATATTTTAAAATGTAGCAATTTTCAAATTTTTCCCCGTCTATTTCTTGATCATAATAGAATGTTTAGACATCTTATATGAAGGAACTAAAATCATATCAACTTTCATATTTTAAGGGGCAAAAAATGAAAGCATAAGAGGTATGAAAATTAAACAAAGGGATAAAATTGCTCCCTTTTTCAATTTAAAGGACTGAATCAGAACCTTTTAAATTAAGGAGCCAAAATTAAACAAGATCCCATATTTGAGGGGCTGATTTTCTATTTTTTATTTTTATAAATACATACACGTATAGTATACATGGTCTAACCAAACAAACAAGTTCAGGGAAGAAGAGCAAACAGCCGCTTTAATTAGAATATTCAACTGAAATTCTGAAACTTTTGGTGTTTTCGTTGAGAGCAGAGATCAGATAATTTTAAAGAGCATCTGCAAATCTAAATAAAAGTACTACTACTAGAAGATATACAACAGTATCAAGAATAATTGAGCAACATCAGCCTTGGCACTTGGCGGAGGTTTAATCTAAAGATAAAATATGGTCTTTATGGCTAAGGTTCAAGATTTTTCCTTCAATTTCAGCATCCTCTTTGTAAATGTTCTGTTCAGTCCTGTCCTAAACGAGCTCCCAGTTTGAATTTAGAGTGTAGAGACACCATCATCCAGTTCTCTATGGGAAAAACTCCTGTAGCATAAAAGCATAGGATGAGAACTCATCTATAAGCAGAGACAATGCTACAATACAGAACAAAGTCTTATGGTTTTATCATACATTGGTGAAAGTCCAAGATACTAGGACTTGTGATGGATAATAAAGATCAGGGTAAATTACATTCTAAACCCTATAGTCTCAAAAGTAACAAATTAAATCCTGAGATTTGGCAAGGTAACAAATTAAACTTCAAGCACAACGAGATTCCACTTAAATGGGTAGAGGTTTTATTGTTACTTTTTGAAACCTCAGGGTTTAACCTGTTACTTTTGAATCTATAGGATTTAATTTGTTACATACCTGAACTATAGGGTTTAAAATGTAATTTTTCCCAAAGAGACTCCGACCATACCTTTATGATTCCTCAGTGCAAATGAAAGATCCAGCCAACAAAAAGTCAAATGTAAAATGGCATCCAGAGTTGAATATTGATGGATCACAGTAAGTTCAAGGTCCCTTGAACCAGCTATAACCTTTTAGAGCTCACATTTATGGAGTTCCTCTAAGCTATAAACTTGGTTTTATTTCAAGGATCTTCTGTGTTTCATCATCAGTAGTAAAACCATCCAATTTCATCTGACTAAGAACCTCAGAAACTGATTTCCCACTTCCAACACAAGTCCTCAGCAATCTGTGATTCATCTCCCTGCTCAAAGGAACCAAGTTCTTTAATAATCTCAAGAATTCCTCCATTCCTTCAACATCACCTTGCTCTTCTAAGTAATTGAGACAGGCAGACAAAATGATGGGATTTGGTCTCCAACCTTGTCTTCCAACCAATAGTGCCTTCTTCAACATCTCAATTGCCTTGGGCATATTCTCATGCTCCATATACCCCAAAGCTAACACATTCCAGGTACTAGCATAAGGTGTTCTTGCTTCCATATTCTTTTTTAAAACTGATTCTGCCTTATTGAAGAGACCCTTTCTGCAGTAAGCTGAAAGAAGGCTATTCAACACCCGAAAGTCATACACAGTGCATTGGGCTTCCCAATCCTCAAAAATCCTCTCAGCCCCCTCCAAATCATTCAGCTTTGCAAGAGATGAAATCATGCAGGCATATGATCCATCTATTTGTTTGGTTGATGGCTTGTACGTATTCCACACTCTGTAAAGCTCCTCCTTATGGCCAGTGTTTGTATAGAGTGTAAGAAGAAAGTCAAAGGCCGATTTCCTTCCCTGAAGGGGAATATTTCCCTCCATTTTCTTCAGCATTGCAAGAGCCTTTTCAATCATCCCAACTTTCAGATATCCACTTGCTGCCATGGAACACACTTTCCAGTTAACAGAAAAGTGCCTATCCTCCTCTGTCCTCTTCAAAATCCTTTCCATTCCAGAAATGTCAGATGCTGCAATGTAAGCAGCCATTCGGTTTAGCATGGTATACTTATCTTGAGGTATTCCCTTCCTTTCCATCTCTTGCATCAACATGTCAATTTTATCATATTCTCCAGTTTGAGTGTAAAGGTTAATCATCATGTTGTAAGGAAAGGATGAGACTGCCATCTCCATCTCTTTCATTTTTTGCATAATGGATTCGGCTTTCTCAACAGATTTCTCTCGAACATAGCCACTGAGAAGAGCACCATACGCATTGACCGATTTTAGATTACTTGAAATATTATTAAAGTAATTTTCTGCATGCTCTAGTCCACGAACTCTGTGAATTAATTCCAACCTAAGAGCAACATCTATTGGTGATAATGTGAAATACCTACGATCAGTCATCCACTGAGATATCTGAATCACAAACAAAAAAAAAACAAAAAAAACAAAAACACAAAAAAAGAGAGACAGAGAGGGAGAAATTAATTACTTCACATGTAGTCAACAATTAATTGAAACGTCATACAAATAATCAGAATTTTTGGCAATACTTTAGTCTTCTCATATTGTTATGGTGCTGCATGAACCATTATATGACAGTAAATGGATAAAACAACAAAGGGGTAACAAAGAATTGAAATCAGATTATTCATTATTGTTAAAAAAAAAAAGAAAATCCAGATTAGAATTGGGCAAAATTTGCAATCTTTAAGCCAGAAAGTAGACTCTGAAGACTACCTAAGTTTCTCCATAGAATCAAATAGCAAGAATAATTCACATACCCAAAATGTTAAAAACAGAAAGATTGTATCGAATTTGAATAGACAATCACGGGGCAATGGAATACTTTGGAAATTACAAGTAACTCAAGGGGAAAAACAATTTTGAAAATGATTTCAGCCATATATACACAAGTTACATTATCCAATGGTAAAGTCCATCTAAAATCAAACAAAATTATTTGCAGAAACCAACTTAAGTACATATTGCTTTCATGAATAAATCAAGCACAAAAAAGAGTTACAAGAACACAAAATTGAGTAAATCGAACTGGGCATGAATAGATACTATAACATAACATTCAATGAAATAAAATCCAATATCCACATATAAGAAAAGGGAAAAAAGGAAGAAGAAATGGGTTTAGAGAGAGACCTCGAGAGCGTGATTGAAGCGCTTAAAGTCTTTCATGAGTCGCACCAGTGATCGGAGGTGTTGTTTTTGAACGGGTCGTCCCTCATTGACCCATTGTTCCAGCACTGGAACTACCGAGACTTTGGGATCTCGAATGACTTGGATGCGATCGTAGAGAGAACAGGAAGAAGAAGAAGAAGAAGAAGAGGAGGAGGAGGAAGGTGGGGCTAAGGTTTTAGTGGAGAAAAGTGAAGCTAAAGTTAAAGGACTTGGAGCGTTCTGAGGCAGAGTGGGAATGATATTGTTCAGGCAGCGAAGCCTCATTTTCTGTGCGTGTGTGTGTGTGAGAGAGAGAGAGAGAGAGGGAATTATAGTCAGGGTTTAAGCTGGAATGAAGATTGGGGTTTAAGCGGAGGTCGGAGAGGCAAACAGAAACCCCTTCACAACGAGGGGATATATTTTCATATTTGGAAAGTTCAAATGCTATTTTAGGCTTTTTAGTTTTTAGCAGCTTAAAACACAAAAAGCAACTACATCATAGGTATGAAAGTTATTTATTTTTAACACCTCGCTATAGTAAACTATAGTCACGGGTATGGGCTTGTGTGAGTGAGATGTCTGGGTTTGTGTGAGTGAGATGTCTGTGGTTATGGGTTTGTTGGGGTTGTAGTGGTGGTTGTGCTGTTAGGGTTTTGTTAGTAAATTGGAATGAAATGGGTTGGTCACCTCAAGGGGACCTAGCCTCCATGGAAGATGAGAGAGAGAGAGAGAGAGAGAGAGAGAGAGCAATGTATTATTCATCAAAACAATCCATGTATTCTGTTACACAATTCCTTCCTTATACCCATGTAAATCTAACTAACTCACAGAACAACCAACTCACCCTCTTAACCACTCTTCACCCTATTAACTAGTGTGGTAACCCTTAACCCCAAAGTAACTAACTAATAACTACCTATCTATTGCAATCAATAAAGTCCACATGTACAATTACACTGCAATTGGAATATAGGTTCCTAACATTACCCCTCCCATTCAAAGCACCTTGCCCACAAGATGAGGGAAAGAGAGCTGTAGTTGATGAAGGGATTCCCAAGTTGCATCATTAGGAGAAGCACCTAACCACTGCACCAAGACTTCAGTGATGACCCTAGACCTCAAAGACCTAGTCCTTTTCTGCAGAACAACCATAGGTTCAGTAAGTACTTGACTAGACTCATCAACAGGATGCAAAGTAGGTAGGGGTGTGACATGCTAGCCCAACTTTAGCTTCAGACATGACACATGAAAAACAGGGTGAATTCTTGACTCAAAAGGCAAATCCAACTTGTAAGACACATTACCAATCTTTTGCAATACTTGAAATGGCCCAAAATATCTTAGAGATAACTTCCACTTGCCCTTGGAAGCCAATGACTGTTGTTTATAGGGCTGCAATCTCAAGAAAACCCAATCCCCCATTGCAAAAGACCTCTCCTTCCTATGCCTATCAGCTTAGGTCTTTATTCTAGCTTGAGCAGTAGCCAAATGAATCTTTAAGGTGTCCAAAATAGCTTGCCTTTGACTTAACAATGAATCCAAAGCATCCACCCTAGTAGTACCAGGCACATAACCTTGGAGCTTAGGGGGAGGAAAGCCATACAAAGCTTCAAAAGGAGTTAGCTTCAAACTAGTATGAAAGGAGGAATTAAACCAAAATTCAACTAATGGTAGCCAAAAAGCCCACTAGTGAGGTCTATCACTAGTGAAAGCGCTTAGATATTGCTCCAAACTTCTATTCACAAATTCAGTCTACCGATCTGTCTGAGAATGATAGGTAGTGGACATGGCCAAAACTATGCCTTGCAATCTAAACAATTTAGACCAAAATAGTGAAGTGAAGATGGCATCCATGTCACTCACAATAGAAGAGGGCATGCCATGTAATTTAAAGATATGATGCATGTAAAGAGAGACAATCTTGGCTGCATTATATGGATGAGAAACAGGAACAAAATGCACATACTTGGTTAATCTATCCACCACCACCAAGATAACCTCATACCTCATAGATTTAGGAAGACATTCCACAAAGTCTAAGCTCACATTAATCCAAGGAGTACTAGGAATAGACAGTGGTAAAAGTAGTCCAACAGGAGAAGATGTATCAGACTTGATCCTTTGGCAGATATCACAATCCTTGATGAACTTCTTGAGGTCATACTTCATTCCATGCTAATAAAAGTCACTCTTAGCCTTCTGATAAGGCTTCAGGAGAAGATGTATCAGACTTGATATTTTGGCAGATATCACAATCCCTGATGAACTTCTTGAGGTCATACTTCATTCCATGCTAATAAAAGTCACTCTTAGCCTTCTGATAAGGCTTCAGGAACCCAGAGTGGCCAGCCAAGGGGCTGCCATGAACATGATGCAAAAATTGAAGCTTAAGGGGACAAGATGGACCAATAAAGAACCTACCCTTGTAAAACAATAACCCATTCTGAAAAGTGAAGCCCTTAAGAGGAGTACCAGCTTGGACAGCAGCAATAAGCTGTTGGACAGAAGCATCTAATGAATAGCCACCCTTCAATACATCCAACCAAGTAGGGTCAGGGACTATTAAAAGCATCAAGCAACTTGTCTAGCAAACAGAACTAGAAGCAGGTAAGTCAGAATTAGTCCCAAACTGTCTAGACAAGGCATCAACTACCCTATTATCACTACCCCTTTTATATTCCATCGCAAATGCATATCTCAAGAGTTTAGCAAGCCACTTCTGTTGAGATGGGGTAGTAATTCTCTGTTCAAGCAGAAACTTAAGGGTCTAGCGGTTAGTTTTAACCACAAAAGGCCTTCCCAACAGATAAGATCTCCATTTTTTTACTGTAGAAGCTAAAGCCATCAATTCAGTCTCATAAGTGGATAAATGAAGGTATTTGGTTTTCAATGCTTGACTATGGAAAGCAATAGGTATCTGATCCTACATTAGTATAGCCCCTAAACCCCTCACTGAAGCATCACACTCAATTATGAATGGCTTAGAAAAATTAGGAAGAGCCAACATAGGAGGATGAGTCACAACCTTCATCAACCTTGTAAAAGCTTCCAAAGCCTTATCACTCCAATGGAAAGAATCCTTCTTTAGGCGATCAGTTAAGGGTTGTGCAAGGCTACCATAACCCTTAATAAATTTCCTATAATAGCCAGTCATCCCTAGGAAACCTCTCAAAGCCTTGACAGAATCAAGTATTGGCCATTGCACCATAGCTGATATTTTCTTGGGTTCTACTTTAACACCCTCATCAGAAATGATATGACCCAAATACTCCATCTCAGGACACCCAAACACATACTTAGATTGCTTAGAATATAATTTGTGTGACAATAAAACCTCCAAAACGGTCCTAAGATGAGATAAATGAGCATCCATGGACTAACTGTAAACCAAAATGTCATCAAAGAACACTAGGACAAATTTCCTTAGATAAGGTCTAAAGATAGAATTCATTAAAGCCTGAAAAGTGGATGGTGCATTAGTCAACCCAAAGGGCATGACTAAAAATTCATAATGCCCTTCATGAGTTCTAAAAGCAATTTTAGGTCCAACTTAGAAAACGTTAAAGCACCTGCCAATTCATCCAATAACTCATCCACAACTGGTATAGGAAATTTATCTTTAATAGTGGCCTTATTAAGAACCTTATAATCTATACACATGTGCCAACTACCATCAGCCTTCCTCACAAGCAAAACAAGTGAAGAAAATGGACTCTAGCTAGGCTGTATTGACCCTACTTCCAACAATTCATTCACTATCTTTTCAATTTTAGACTTTTGGAAATGAGGGTACCTGTAAGGCCTCTCACACACAAGTCGGGTGCCCTCCTTGATATTGATGCTGTGCTCATGGCCTCTGATGGGAGGCAGGCCAATAGGAACAACAAAAACTTTGGAGAACTCACCTAACAAGGCAGCGAACTTTGGTGGAAGATGTGACTAGATAGAAGTAACATAATCTGAAGTAGTGATTTGCAACACCAAGCTCTTTCTAGTTGACCCACTAAAAAGCTTGTTAGCATCAGAAATGGTTGAAGAAGCAGTAGGCTGCAACCGTTGGAGAAATAAACTCTTATCCATATATAGGAACCTCATAGTCAACAAGTGAAAGTCCATGCTAATTACCCCCAAAGTACTCAACCATTATGTACCCAAAACCACCTTATAACCACCCAAATGCAAGATATTAAAATCCACAACAAACATATGCCCTTGTAAGGTGATAGTGATCCCATGACAGCTCCCTAAGGTCTTAAGAACTGTGCCATCAGCTACTCTAACCTTTAACATTTGAGAGGTATCTAGGTGCAAATGTAAAACTGGTAACACAGTAGCATCCAGGAAATTATGGGTGCTCCCATAGTTAATAAGAGACACCACATCATGATTTTGAATCCTATCTTTTATCCTTATGGTATTAGAAGTAGGATTCCCGACTAGTGCATATAATGTAATCTCAATAGGGTCCACTCCACTCCTTAAATTGACATCCTAATTATCAAGCAACACTTCATCCTTATTAATCTTCACCAGTTGTACCCCATAAGGTTTAGGTTCCACCTCCACTATTTCTTCCAACAAAAACAATTTAGCACCTTTACATTTATGTCCCATCTGCCACTTCTCATCACAATTGTCACAAAGCTGCAATTTCCTTCGTTTCTCTATTTGTGCTCCAATCAACCTTTGTAAAGGAACTTTAGTCCTAGGCTCCACTCTAGTCTCCAACTTAGGTGTTCCCAAAACCGAAACTTTACCAGTATCCATTAAATTCCTAAATCCCTTCCTACCATTAATTAGGTATTCTTCTTGAATTTTTGCCAACCCAAAAGCTTCATTAAGAGTTTTAGGGACTAACATCCTAATTGATAGTCTAATTTTATCCTTCAATCCACTTAGAAAACAACTCAATTTGTGTGACTCAGATAACCCAAAAATCCTATTAGATAAGATTTTAGAGTTACCTTTGTAAAAAATTATAGTGGATGTTTACTTGAGTCTGGTGAGTGCCTCCATAGGATCATCATAAGTCGTGACACCAAAATGAGTCTGCAATGCTTTGATGAAGACCTTCCAGTTAGGAAAACCACCTGCTTGTTTTGCATCTTGGAACCAAATGAGAGCTTCTTCCTCAAGATGATATGAAGCCATCATCACCTTTTGGTGCTTAGGGGTATTATGATAGGAAAAGAATTGGTTAACTTTATAAACCCAACAAGTTGGGTCCTCCATGAAACCTCGGAAAATCCAACTTCAAATTCTTGAGGGAATTAAGAGTGGAGGACTCTGGGTTTCCACCATTACTGTTGATGAGAAGAGCTCGAGAACTTGAATTGGGAATTTGGCACTTATCCTTTGCTTCAGCAATTCTTTGCATGAACCTAGTAATGGTCTACAATTGCTTCTGGATTTCTTGTAATGCATGTTTGTGATTTTCAGAAACCTTAGCTAAAGCTGCAATTTTCTCTGAATTCTGTTTCTCTGAGTTTTGTGATTGGAATTTTGGGAAGTGGAACGAGTTTCAGTCATGGTGTATGGAAGGATCAGATGCTCTGATACCAAATGTTAGGGCCTTTAGTAAATTGAATGAAAATGGATTGGTCACTTCAAGGGACCTGGCCCCATGGAAGAGAGAGAGAGAGAGAGAGAGAGAGAAGCAATGTATTATTCATCAAAACAATCTATGATTCTGTTACACAGTTCCTTCCTTATACTGTGTAATCCTAACTAACTCACAGTACAACTAACTCACCCTCTTAACCCCTGTTCACCTTGTTAAACACTTTGATAATATTTATCTAGTTTTTGCTTAAAATTAGTTTTGATTTGATGGGATAAATTTAGTTAAAATTTCAAGTATATTTATATTAATGAAACAAGTTTTATTGAAAAATTTGTAATAGTTGTGGGGCAAAGAAGAATTTTATAGGGCAAGGAAATTTCCCGTCATATCAGATAGGGCGGGGATGGGGCACAACAAAATCATACGGGGTGGGGGTGAAGAACTCATTTTCTGGTTTCACCCCTCTCCATTGCCATCCTTATATGGGAGGTCTTGAAACAATAGTGGAAAAACCAAGTTTTAAAATAAAATTTCCACTTTAGATTTTTGTAAATCCTTTTTATTTAATTTGGGGGGGGGGGGGGGGGCATTGAAGCATATCAAATCAAAAATTCATCATATAAACTTTCTAATGACTCCTTACTCAAACTAATTGGTGGTAATTTGATTATAATTTATTAAAATTAAATTATAATCACACGTCACAAAGAGGTTAAGGCTTTGATGTTTTTGTGATATCTCATCCGTTTCAACTTTGATTTGGGCATGTGAACTATTGTTTTGATTGTAAATTCATGATCTTTAAAATAAGCAAAATTCATCAAGATCGAGTAGTCAAATTTTTGGACAAACTTTGACTAATCTCATTTAGGGTTGGTCAAACTTAGCCAAAATGACAAATTTGTGATTTTAAAAACTCTTGGACCATCAAAATGATTTATCCAACATCTGACTAGGAAAAAAAATTATTTCATGAAATTTCTCATTTTTTTCATGTTAAAAAAAAATACAATTTTTGGCATTTTTGGGCTTAAATTGGTATCTTGGCACATATTAGGCAAAATTTGGTACCAAGAGGAAGGCCACTACAATGTGGTATTTATTTGATATATATTAGAAGAGTGTTGGTATCAATTTAATGTTTAGTACCGATAACAATTTTACAACAAAATTTTATGCAGTAATTTGTTTTTGATGAGTAAAAATAATTTTAGTGATTGATTTATATTACATGTGATGGAAATTCTTAGGTATTCAAAGAAATAGCGTTTCCTCCTTTTACATTTATGGTGGATCTCACTACGATTTTAATAAGTGAACCTTACCATAAATATGAGAGAAATGAAGACCAGAGAGCATATAAGAATTCAGATCTAATAAATAATATTAATAATTTATTACAAAATTGTTGTAAAAATGTGGTGTGATGAGTACCGTTGGTTTCTTTACATAGCTGTAACTTTTTTTTCTTTACTTTAACAAAATGCGTGAATGTTGTTAAACATATAAATTGCATCTTTTGTGCTTGACTCAATTAGGGTTGCTTTTGTCCTTGAGTTGGGGTAANGACCTGGCCGCCATGGAAGAGAGAGTGAAAGAGAGAGAGAGAGAGAGAGAGAGAGAGAGAGAGAGAGAGAGAGAGAGAGCAATGTATTATTCATCAAAACAATCTATGTATTCTGTTACACAGTTCCTTCCTTATACTTGTGTAATCCTAACTAACTCACAGTACAACTAACTCACCCTCTTAACCCCTGTTCACCTTGTTAAACACTTTGATAATATTTATCTAGTTTTTGCTTAAAATTAGTTTTGATTTGATGGGATAAATTTAGTTAAAATTTCAAGTATATTTATATTAATGAAACAAGTTTTATTGAAAAATTTGTAATAGTTGTGGGGCAAAGAAGAATTTTATAGGGCAAGGAAATTTTCCCGGTCATATCAGATAGGGCGGGGATGGGGCACAACAAAATCATACGGGGTGGGGGTGAAGAACTCATTTTCTGGTTTCACCCCTCTCCATTGCCATCCTTATATGGGAGGTCTTGAAACAATAGTGGAAAAACCAAGTTTTAAAATAAAATTTCCACTTTAGATTTTTGTAAATCCTTTTTATTTAATTTGGGGGGGGGGGGGGGGCATTGAAGCATATCAAATCAAAAATTCATCATATAAACTTTCTAATGACTCCTTACTCAAACTAATTGGTGGTAATTTGATTATAATTTATTAAAATTAAATTATAATCACACGTCACAAAGAGGTTAAGGCTTTGATGTTTTTGTGATATCTCATCCGTTTCAACTTTGATTTGGGCATGTGAACTATTGTTTTGATTGTAAATTCATGATCTTTAAAATAAGCAAAATTCATCAAGATCGAGTAGTCAAATTTTTGGACAAACTTTGACTAATCTCATTTAGGGTTGGTCAAACTTAGCCAAAATGACAAATTTGTGATTTTAAAAACTCTTGGACCATCAAAATGATTTATCCAACATCTGACTAGGAAAAAAAATTATTTCATGAAATTTCTCATTTTTTTCATGTTAAAAAAAAATACAATTTTTGGCATTTTTGGGCTTAAATTGGTATCTTGGCACATATTAGGCAAAATTTGGTACCAAGAGGAAGGCCACTACAATGTGGTATTTATTTGATATATATTAGAAGAGTGTTGGTATCAATTTAATGTTTAGTACCGATAACAATTTTACAACAAAATTTTATGCAGTAATTTGTTTTTGATGAGTAAAAATAATTTTAGTGATTGATTTATATTACATGTGATGGAAAATTCTTAGGTATTCAAAGAAATAGCGTTTCCTCCTTTTACATTTATGGTGGATCTCACTACGATTTTAATAAGTGAACCTTACCATAAATATGAGAGAAATGAAGACCAGAGAGCATATAAGAATTCAGATCTAATAAATAATATTAATAATTTATTACAAAATTGTTGTAAAAATGTGGTGTGATGAGTACCGTTGGTTTCTTTACATAGCTGTAACTTTTTTTTCTTTACTTTAACAAAATGCGTGAATGTTGTTAAACATATAAATTGCATCTTTTGTGCTTGACTCAATTAGGGTTGCTTTTGTCCTTGAGTTGGGTACATGACACCCAGTCTCCGCCGCTCAAAACCACCTCTTATTCATCGCTCTGCCGCTCCACCGGTCAAAACTACAACCCTTCGCGGATGAACAGAGAAAGATCTGCATTTTTTTTTAAGGGTTGGTCTTCCTTTTATTCCTTCACTTTGTTTTGTAAAAATTTGGAGCTTGTGTTGTAGATTAATGTGGTGGAACTCTTATATTTCAAATAGTTACTTTTTTTTTTTTTTGTTTCCTTGAATGAATTGTGTTTGATTATTAAATGGGTGTTTTTGATTTTCTGGTTTTGGTTGATTATTACTGAGATTGTTTTAGTTTAAAGATTATTTTGAAGTGATTTGGATATGATGGCAATAAAAGTAAAAGGTATGAGCAAGAAGAATATGTTGGTAGTAGTGACAATGTGCAAAAAAACGAAGAGGGCCCTAGTCCTTGTTATAGTTATAGCATTGTGACATTCGCAACCTCTTCTACAACAAAAAAATGTTATGCTTTTGCTTATTTTATTATTTGCTTAATTAAGCGTAGCAACGGGTTGTATGAAAAAGGCGTGGGTTACATTCTAGTATGGAATGCTAATCTAGACTTCTCCCGACATTCTTATTTCAACATTTTGTCCGCTACCAATGTGCTTCCTGCATTGATCAAACCTTCGTGCTGATCCTTTCACTCTACTATGTTTGATAACTCTGTTTTTTTTTTTGTTTAGTTTTATAAATGTGGTGTTTGAGAACATTAAGGTGGTAATATTAGTTGGATTAGCTAATGGCCGAAGTGGGTAGCTGCACGTGCTGTTTTTTATGGCAAATTGCTACATTTCACATTTCCATGCATCTTATTTGCACGTTTTTCTTGTGCCTTCATGCTGATCCAGTATTGCTTCTTCGTGCTTGACTCAATTAGGATTGCTTATGTCCTTGACCGTGGCTCTTCATAAACAATTCAGCTAAGAAAAATCCTACATAAAAAAGAAACATCTATTTGACTCTTTTCTATCATAAAAGCTTGTGAGTTGTGATGCGTGCATGCTCACATGTGTATGATATAACAGTCTTCAATAAAATAGAATCCAATATCACCCGTTACTGCCGGCAGACCCAGTCTCTGCCGCTCAAAACCACCTCTTGTTCATCACTCCACCGGTCAAAGCTACAACCATTTCACAGACATACACAGAAAGATCTGCATTTTTTGAGGCTTGGTCTTCCTTTTATTCCTTCAATTTGTTTTGTAAAAATTTGTAGTGTTGTAGATTAATGTGGTGGAATTCTTATATTTCAAATAGTTACTTTTTTTTCCATGAATGAATTGTGTTTGATTATTAATGAGAGTATTGGATTTTCTGGTTTTGTTTGATTATTACTGTGCGTGTTTTAGTTTGAAGTGATTTGGATATGATGGCAATAAAGTAAAAGGTATGAGCAAGAAGATTATGTTGGTGGTAGTGACAATTTGCAAAAAAAAGAAGAGGGCCCTAGTCCTTGTTAAAGTAATAGCATTGTGACATTCGCAACCTCTTCTACAACAAAAAAAAAAAAAATTATGCTTTTGCTTAATTAAGCATAGCAATGGGTTGTAAGAAAAGGCGTGGGTTACATTCTAGTATGGAATGCTAATCTAGACTTCTCCCGACATTCTAATTTCAACATTTTGTCCGCTACCAATGTGCTTCCTGCATTGATCAAACCTTCATGCTGATCCTTTCACTGTACTATGTTTGTTAGCTCTGTTTTGTTTTTTGTTTGTGTCTTAACAATTGCACATTTTTCTTGTGCTGATCAAGGAATTTTCCTGCATTGAACAAAACCTTCTTGCTGATCCTCTTACTGTATTATGTTTGTTTGCTCTGTTGCTTTTTGTTTCTGTGTAAGAACAATTTGTCCATTGTCAATGAAATTTTTGAGTTTTATAAATGGGGTGTGTGGAAACCTATTTGTTCTCCACTTTGATCAAATTATTAGATGGGATTTTGAAGTTATTGTATGTAGCAACAATAAGGGGTAAAGATTTCAGAGGGCTTGGGTGTGTTTGTTTCCCTTCAGTTGATTTAGCTAATAGCAAGCCCATTTGGTAACGCTGTTTGAGATAAAACTTTTTCAAATTTCACCTTTTTCTTATTACAGCTTTTTCAAACAACCTTATTTAAAAAAACTGAAAATTAACTGTACCAAACAGGCACAAAGTGGGTAGGGGATCAGCAACAGAATCAACCTACTCAACTTGGTTGATGGACTCCATGTGTTGATTTTGTGTGTTTACTTATTTCATTCATACTGCTTATCTTGTTTTGGGATATTGGGAATGATGGTAGAAAATTTTCTTTTTTCCTTTTCTTTTCAGATAGAGCAATCTGTCTTGGAGAATGAGTTGGTGGAGGCTTAGTTTCTGATCCCAACACCATTGTATGAAATTCTAGTCTTGTTTAAGTGTCCTTCTAAATATTGTTTATAATACGCTGATTGCAGGATATTGCAATAAGGCTCTTTTGAGCTTTGCGATAAAGCTTAAAAACTCAATGGGGAAGAATGGGGTCCATCCGAATGTCGTTACATTTAACACACTCATCTATGGGTTTTGCAAGGAAGAAAAATTACGTGAGGCTGGTAAGGTTTTCAATGAGATGAAAGCAGTGAATGTTTCTCCTAATACTGTGACCTACAACGCCTTGATTAATGGGTATAGCCAAGTGGGTAACAGTGAGAAGGGAGGTAGGCTTTATGATGAGATGTTGAGGAGTCAAGTTAAGGTTGTTATCTTGACTTATAATATATGCCTTGATTTTGGGACCATGCAAGGAGGGTAAGACAAAGAAAGCAGCATATCTGGTTAAAAAACTTGATAAGGAGAACTTAGTATCAAATGCCTCGACCTTTTCTGCCCTTATTAGAGGTCAGTGTGTGAGGAAGAACTCTGAGCATGCCTTTCAGCTATATAAAAGCATGGTAAGGAGTGGTTGTTGTCTGAATGAACAAACTTTCAAGATGTTGATATCAACCTTCTGCAGGAATGAGGATTTTGATGGAGCAGTTCAAGTCTTGTGGGAAATGATTGAGAGATCTTTGACTCCTGATTCAGGCATCTTATCTGAAGTTTTTGTTGGACTTTTTTAGCGTGGAAAAAGTCAATTGGCAAAGATGTTATGCAGTGAGATGGAAGCTAGACATCTTATTCCAGCAGGTTTTGAAAAATCCAAAACCATCAACTTTGGAGCTGAGAATGAGAACAAAGCATCTGGAGATAACTGGTAAGGTTGTATGTACTATATACCTGAACTTTCCTTGTAATGTATGGGGTTGTGTGGATTTCATTGTCTGACCTCTCCTTGTAACTTTTAATAATTAGCCTTTAGTTGTAAGTCTAGTTTTACTGTGACAGCAAAACTAAAGAAAGTTTTGCTTGTAAAAAGAAGTAACATACTTAAAAGTGTTTTGAGTCTTTTGAGTTTTGACAAACCCACTGTTTTGTTGGTAATCTCACTGTTTCAGGCATAATAAGGTGCAATTGTTTACAGATTTCTTACTTTGAGCATGTAGCAGATTTTGTGCTCTGCTTCAAAGGTTATCTTTTCTTATTAACATTTTACTGAAAGACTCTTAAGAGCCTTTTTTTTTTTTTGACTGAATGGCACTTTAGTTGTATTTTGATATCAACCTGTTTGTTGATATGGAATTATCACATGTTTGCATTTAAACTGTGTTATCTGCTTGATCTTCTCTTCTTCTTTTTCATTTTTCTTTTATTTATTTATTTTCAGTGAATTTGTAGTCTTCATACAACCAAATGGAAAGATGCAAAGCTGCCACTTACACAAGTAGGATAGGCTGTAGGCACTCTACACTTTCTTCTAAACCAGCATACTGACGAGGCAAGTGAGATAACCACTCTCAGTTGTTGATATCGACCTGTTTGTTGATATTATTTTTTTTTCATTTTTTGAGTTGTGAAATCTAATACAATTATAAGTAAAAGATGTATGATATTTCTTTTACTAGCTAAAAGGAAACAAAGTTGGCCTTGTACTTTACTAATTTAAGAAGTAACTATTACTCTCTAATAAAACTTATTTCACTGATCTCTATGTTGCTATTGTTAACAAATCAATAACGGAGTGAAGTAAATCTAAGGAATGGTGAATTTTGAAATTAGAGCAAGCAAGACTTGTTGATTTTATTATGAGGGTTTGGGAAACAGAACTAAAAGATACACAAAAGAATAAATAAAAAGGAAACCTGGAAAGAAACTAGAAACAAACAAAAACAAATCAAAGCAAAAGCCAAGGCTCAATAGTATGTATACTGACTATTGAGCAATCATGAATAAATAATTAAAGAAATTGAAAGAATCAAATGAGGAAGGAGAAGCTGGGCATGGAGGATAAGAGTCGGAGCCTCCCCATGGATCCGAATCTGCCCCAATGGGACTGCCAGAACTGCCGCCACTCCCTCTGCGTCATCGGCGTCGATTCTTATGACAGCAAGTTCTTTAACAATTACTTCTCTTGCTCCAGTAACCTATTGAATGTGCTTTAATTTTTTTTTTTTAAATTATAAATTTTCTTGCGGATTTTGATATGAGACCCTTTTGAGTAACTCAACTCAGAAGCCCTTTTTTTTTTCTTCTTTAGTTTCTGTATTTTGAGTAATTATAGCATCTGGGTTTTGTAAATCAGCCTTATTCAAGCTACATTTTTTTTTTTTTAATTGATTATAGTATTTGTGTTACACATTATGGGAGATTAATATTATAGGATTTGCTTGCTTAATTTAATGTTAAAAAGTGATATGATATGTTTGGTTGGTTGATTGGTTGTTGATAAGTATGGTATGTGGTTTTTGGCAATGAGGATGTGCAGGAATGCAGGGGTCTTCAATTCATGGGGTCAATAGTGTGATAGGTTCGACGAATCGACGCGTATGGACAACTCTTTTGTTGTGTGACCAAAGGAAAAGCCCCAGCAGCAAAAGCCACAAGGGATTTTTCCTCGTCCTCGTGCTGGAGGCTGGAGCTGTCCAGTCGGCTATTAGCCAAGCCTGGGAGACAATGTAAGATTCATTTGTGGGTTACAATCTCCTGAAGGATGATCCATTGTTCCTTTGCAGCCTCACAACTTGGATTTCTACTCGACTATATAAGTGTTTTCAAACTTGCATTTGAGATTGCCACAATTCAGACCCAGGTATACTTATTGCAGAGGAACTCGGATATAAAGTTTAATGTTTGTTTGAAAATTTGACTCCATTTTCATATTTACAGGTTGAGCAACCTTTATGTCTTGAATGCATGAGAGCGTTGTCTGACAAACTTGACAAGGAGGTTGAAGATTGAAGCGTATGAGGGTTGTCTGACAAACTTGACAAGGAGGTTGAAGATTGTAGCGTATGAGGCACGTCTTAAGCACTTGGAGGGAGAGGCACACGATGTTCTTAGTGAGGCTGATTCTCTTAAGGAGAAATTATAGGTGCCTACTCAGCAACCGGATCTAATCCATTAATCTTTGTTGGACATGCTTTTGCTTTTGCTTTTGATTTATAGGAAGTTAGTCAGCATCTTTTTAAAAGAATTTACCATAATTTGGTGGTGGACATGGTTGACCAGTTCTTCACTTCTGAGTGAGTATTGAATTTAGTGATGAAATTTATCGATCCATGCAGGTATCTAAAGACATTTGAATGCTAATGCTATCATAAGTTATATGATGTTATGTTCGGAAGTAGAGGGGAGAAGAGTAGAGTAGAATGGTTACCTTCCATCTTGTTTAGATGTTTTTAAAATTAAGTAGGGGGAAGAGAATAATTAGTCATTCCTTTTGTTTTAATGTATTAAAAATTAGGATGAGAAAAAGAGAAAATGATTAAATATATTTAAATAGACAATTTTATCCCTATTTGAAAATGGACCTGTAAAGTTGGTCTATGATTAATATAATTAATTTGTTAGATTAAATAATTATGTGCCTCAGCACACTTTTATTATTATTATTATTTTCCATTACTGCGCCTTTTTGCCATTAGCTTATTAACTTGTTTGCTTATGTACAACTTCTTACATTCAACATTTTTTAAGGTATAAATGTACTTTTGCCAACTTTTATTAAAATGCTAATCTAAACTCACATTCCCCCAAAAAAAAAAAAAAAAAAAAAAGTTAAAAAAGAAGCCCTTCAAGGGAATGCTTCCTTGTTACTGTAAGTTCATCTTGTTTCATTTAGTAGTTTTTAATCTGAAAAATTAGCTGCCTGTAGATGTTATTCTTGTACTTCAATTGGCATCCCTAAAATAGTAACATTAAGATGTAATTTCATGCTTGCGGAATTAGAATCTAAGGTTTCTTCTTGTTACATTGGATGAGCAGAAGTTATAATAACCTTAGCTTGCGATGGGCCAAGCCACTTGTAGCTAGTGAAGACTGCCAATCTTACATTATTCCAACTAAAAAAAAGTTTCTTCCAACAATTAATTATTCAAATTAACAACTTCAAGATCAGAATGAAAGGAATAAATTTTTTAATGGATTGATCCTCATATTGCACACGTTCAAATTATTGCTTCTAAAGTTGTAGTACTTGGTGTTGTAACCGCTCTTCATCAACAAGGCATCAGAACCATGCAAAGTGACCAAACCAATAAAATATTCTGTAAGTTCAATACTTTGATTCTCACTGTTTGTCTCCTACTCCACATGGAGTAATCTTCCATCACTCCATACGTACTTGTATAATACCCTTTTTCTCACAAAGCATTGCCCTTGATTGATATTCCACAAGTTTCATAAAATTAAAATAATCTTTCTTACATAGTTAATGGTGGAGACAAGTTTTTTTCAGGAGCCAAATTATGTATAACAAAATTTTAAGTTAAAAAAAAAAATTTCATTACTTAAATTTGGCTCAATAGAGTTGTGACACGCTGACATACATTCTTTTATAGTACAAAAATTGATCATCAATTAAATTTTATAGAAGTTTTTTTCCATACACTGTTAGACAAGAACTTAATCATTTTTCATCTTGTTACTAAGTTTTGTATTGACAAGTTTCGTAGTTAAACATGCATATTTTGTAGTTATTGAAACAAAAAGAGTAAACTAATGCATTTTTTTGGCCTCTTTAGAGGATTCAATGTCTTAAGTTTCAGTATTTAAGACAAATGATTAAGTAGTAGCTTCAAAATCTTAAACACTTTTACTAAAGCAATGCCTCCTGAAATTAAGAAAATAACTCAAACATCGCAAACCATTGTCAACCAACTATATTATATTCTTGTTTCTCAAAAAAAAAAAAATTATATTATATTCTTAAGAAAACAAATATAATTTATATTTGTTTTCTTAAGAATATAATATAGTTGAATTCTGGCAAGTATGGAGATTGACGGTGCAGGGACAAACATATTGATGGCGCCATGGAGTTACCGTAAGACAGATTTGGTTTTTTTTTTTTTTTTTTTGGTACTGGGTACTAGGGGTTTATTGAGGAAGATGGATTTGGGTTATATATATATATATATATTGTAAATAGGGATTTGCTTGGAGGAAAGGAATTTTGTATTTTTTTGGGTTTGTTGTACCAACTTTATTTTTTATTTTTGAATTTTTCTGTACTAATTAATTAGTAATTGGAAGAGGAATAGGACAGATCTATTGTGTTGGGTATTACGCAATTATATTATCTAAAAAAAAAAAATCTTTTAAAATTTTATTTGTCTAGTCTAATGTCGGTAAACTTGACTTAAAAATAATTTATTTTGTAAAACCAATATAAATATAAAATTAATTTTAGATAAAATATTATTTTGTATGACACGTACGCTGGTGATTGCTATTTCCTTTTTCGATCAGTATTTGTGGGTGTGTTATTACGAATTGGAAGAGGAATCGTATAGATGTATTATTATGTTGTGTATTACGCAATTATATTATCCTATAAATTAAGTTCTTTATAAATTTTATTTGTCTAATTTAATGTCGGTAAACTTGGCTTAATAATAATATTTTTAAATTAAAAAAAAACCAATATAAAATTTAATTTGAGATAAAATATTATTTTGTATGACAAGTAAGGCAAGGCGGTGATTGGTCTTTCCTTTTGCGATGAGTATTTGGACATTCCCCCCGCCCTCTCCTACCTATATAATATAAATTGGCCTATTCCTATT
Organism: Quercus suber; assembly: GCF_002906115.3. Taxonomy (NCBI): domain Eukaryota; kingdom Viridiplantae; phylum Streptophyta; class Magnoliopsida; order Fagales; family Fagaceae; genus Quercus; species Quercus suber. Next base: position 68,467 of record NW_027069874.1, read on the forward strand.
CCTCGTAAAAAAAGCAAAAGCGAAGCAAAGTTAGTCAGTGTTTATTTCTTTCTTTGGTTTGCTGATGGTCTCCCAGCAGCAAAACGCAACTACTACTACTGCTACCATGACAAACTACTTCGACTTCTTTCCTCTCCCATTGAATAATGCTGCTGTTCATTCTGATAGTGAGCGCGCTTGCGCTGCTGCACATGCACTCAATGCAGTCAACAATACTCAATCGCACCCTCCAATTCCTAATACTAATGGTATTTTACTTCTTATCATAATTTTTCCTTCCTTTTAAGAGTTTATTTTATTTGTATGTAGTGCTTACAGAATTTCAACGATGCTCTTTTTTTTTTTTTTTTTTTTTGGGCTTTGTAGATTGGTCAGTTTGGTATTAGCTTGAAAGTTTTATTGCTCTTTGTTTTGTGTTGTTTAGGTCTCTTATTTATTGTAACTTGGAACTAGCCTTGTTTCTTCTAATAAATAAATCTTATTGATTTATCAAATTAAAACAATCCTATTATATGTTTATTTGCATTGAGAATAGAGGTTTTTTTTTCTTTTTCTTTTTTTAGTTTTTCCGATTTAGCATGATGTGTTAAATAGTTATTTGATTATTGAATAATTACAACAGAAATTTGTGTTGTGGTTGTGGGTGTTTGCAATTCACTTGTCTCTGCATCACTTGCTGAATTTGTTCTCTTGACTGTGTACAGTTTTTCAATTGACGGCAAAGATTATTGACAATTCTGATGAGGCAAAGCGTCAAAGGAGGTTGGTAACAAGATATTTTTTGTTTTTTCAAATATTGTTCAATGCTTCTCAATTTGTTTTTTTATATTTAAAATGGACTGCATCCTAATTTGATTTTTTTTTTTTTTCCATATTAGAAAGCAAGCAAATATAGAATCAGCTAAACGGTCTAGAAAAAGAAAACAAGACTTGATGAAAAACCTTGAGAAAGAGGTAATGCTTTATGTTTTTTGTTAACGCTAAATACTCTCACCAACAATATCCTTATATGAATGATAATTTAAGTTTTCTTGGTTTTATATAGGTTGAAGTTCTTAAGAATACAGCCTTAGAATCATCACAGGTTTGCCAAGAGCTTCAAGAAAAGTGTGACAAAGCTCATTTTGAGAGTAGAATTGCAGTAATTGATTATGTGACAATACCTTTACTGGTAAGTCTAAGAAACAAATCATGGAAGTGCTAGGGTGTAAAATTACTTTCACTTTCTTTCTTTTTTTTCTTTGTAGTTTTTGCATTCATATAGAATATGTTGTTTATATATCATATGGATTTTTTTAGGTCTATAAGACTGAGCTACAACTGAGAGTGATAGGGTGCCACCCACTTAATGACCCAATTTTTATATCTATGGCTAAAAATGCGGGTCTGAATTTGTCGGATGTTAGAAGAAGCCTGCTACGTGCACCTACATATCCGGGCAAAGTTGGCATGCAGCAAGTGCAAAATCAAAATTTTCCACATACTGGTTTGCATGGGGCCGTGCCTGGTTGGGACAATGACCAATAGAATAAGTATTAGTTCAGATTTATTGATATTGATTTGTAAAACATCTTTCTAAATTTTAAAATGATTTAGTTAAATCACCATTGGTTGATTTGGACGGAAGTACTTATAATGTAGGACTTGGGTTTCAATTTCTAGTTCAAATGACTTGAATGATATATTTGCCTTTTCTATTGATGAAATTTATGGATGGTTGAGCCTTATTAATTTTTTGAGTTGAAATTATTATGCAGGATCTTACTAATGTTTTTGTTGGAGCAACATACCTTAAGTTCAAATCTTTTGTTATTAAATTGATATTAACCAATTTATAGTAGCAATTGTTCCCTAGATCACTTGATCTTAGATTTTGAAGTCCAAATGAAACCTTGGTGAAGATACTTTGTATGTTCTAAAATCTAATGGTCTGTTTGGAATCTGCTTATTTTGTTGAAATTGAAAACTTTTTTGTTGAAAGTACTATAAATAAAGGTAAAAGTTAGTTGAAATAATATAGTGGGACTATGAATAGTACCAAAATGTGTAGTGGAGCCATGAATAGTAGTAAAAATAATTTAAATAGTAAAATAAGTTGGCAAAAATAAGTGTTGCCAAACACACACTAAGTGTTGAAGTTTATTGCCCCATATCTTTATTGTTCTTCCATTCCTTATTCTCTTCCTTGTACCTCCTTGCAGCACTTCACTAGCTTCTTTATACTTCTCCATGAAAATAATGCATTTTGACCAATATTTGCTTCTATTTGCTTTTATGGTTCTTGAGTAAGTACTAGTGTAATTCATCTTTATGATTTAAGAAAGTGGATATGCCTCATTAGAGAATTTATGCTCTAATGAGGAATTGTGGTTTATCATTCCATTATGATGATGTCGAAAATCGTTAGTAAGCCGCACAATACTCGCGTGCTCGAAACAAGACCTGTGAAACAAAAACAAAGAATACCCTAAGAGAGTACCGGTGTGGTATTAGCCGAAGACCATCCGAAGGTTAAGTTAAAGAACTTTCACAACTCTAGAGTGCTAGAGCTATGGGGAATTATGCGTACCTTGGTTTATAAGGGTCTTAAGGTTTTTATAGTAGTGTAGGATTGACATTCGTGTCTTGGTTGAGAAGATGTTTCCTTGTAGGAGAGATCCTCTTTAATTTGCATATTTTGCGGAGTTCTTTCCTTATAGAACTCCCCTTAATTAGGGGTAATCGTGGAATACAAGATATTTCCTTACATACTTATGCCGTGGAGGCCAAGTAAGGCCATGTCAGACTCGTTAGGGGTTCAATTATTCCCTTTAACTTCTTTTCGTCAGCTACTTATCCCCGTCTACATATTCCAGTCGTCACCTTTAGGTGTTTGATGCCCTAAAGGTGCAGTCATTAGCTTTAAGGTGGGACCGTCGACCTTATCTTGTTGTTGCTCGGGCTATGGACGTGTGGGTGAGGCCAATGAGTTCATTAGGGCCGTTGCCTTTGCCCAATATATATATATATATATATATGCATGATCTACTGACTGCCATAACCAGAGGTGGAGCCAAGGGGGGGCGAGAGGGGGCAAGTGCCCCCCCTGACTCCTCCAAAAATATTCCATATGTACTACTATTAGGAATTTTTTAAAATGCTTTACCTTCCTTGATGCAGAAATTAAACAAAAATCAGGAAAAAAGCTTCCTGGCCTTGCTGAAATAGAGGGAAAATGACAAGCTTACCTAATGCCCAATAAGTCAATGACACCGTGTAAGGAAAAAAATTGGAAACAGGGAAAAATTTTCCTGACACAAGCAAACATAAATGGAAGAATTTCCCACAATAACACACACCAAGAGCTTTGACTTGTTAGCTGTTAGCTTTTAATTACCATGCGCTTAAGCTTAGCATAATAATAATGCATTTTAGTGTCTTTCTTATGACATTTCAATTGATAGTCCTATATTTTACACAATTTTTTTTTTGTCCTCAACTTCTTGACATTTCAATTTTAAATTGTGGGTTTATATGCTATGAACAAAAATTTTAATTATTTTGAAAAATAAATAGAAAGTCGAACTTTTCCTATAGTTTCAAAAACAATCAAGAAAAGATAGTGAGATGTGTATACAACTTTGCAAGTAAATTGCTATATTTTTAATATTTTTCAACTTAATTTATTTCCACAATTTATGTTATAGTATTAACTTAAATGTCTAACTATAGTTTACGTATAATTAGTTTTTGTATGACACTTATAGTTGTTTTTATAATTTTTTTTAATATAGTTTTTATTTTATTTAATATTGATTTCTAATCTTACCCCCTCTGAATTGAAATTCTAGCTCCACCGTTGGCCATAACTATAAAGTGGTTATATATATATGCGATTCTTTCTTTCAATAGTACATGAGTGATCTACCGACTGCCATAACTATCCAAAGCTAGTAGTAACTTAACTTGTGTATCACAAGAACTACATTGGCATTTTAGTTCTGTTTTCACCATACAAAGAAAGCTTGAATCAGTTTATGTCAGGGTTCGGACCTGATGGTGGAACAGGACCTTTGGGAAGCATCGTGGCAAGTGCCCCAAGGTTAACTTCATATGTATTTTCAACTCTGGCTCCTGAAACTTCTACCCCAGAGCCAAAGAGTGGCCGAGCCTGAAAGCCTGATCCCACCATTAGAGAAAGAACCGTGGCTAGAACTATTTGCAGGGACATCATGCTTATAAGGTGAAAGTACCTCATTCTTTGATTACCTTTTGTTTCATGCGTAAACGGTTTATATAGTGTGATTTCTGAAAATGATGTTTCATGCGTAAATGGTTTATATAGTGTGATTTCTGAAAATGACAAAGTCTTTCATGGAAGATAGGTGGGCCGGCTTGTGAACTGAGATTTTATTACAGGTCATCTTTTGTTGGACGTAAGAGCCGGCGGATTGTGACAGAAATGAATTTCATATATAAACGAAAGATCTCAATGGGCCGGCTAGTGATTTTCTTATATGATTTATATTCATACCAATTCTCAAACTCAAATTGAAATATTTATGCAGGATTTTTCTTAGGTGGGTAAAGAGACATCTGTTTGACTTTTTTCTATCATAAGAGCTGCTTGTGATGTGCACGGCTTGCATGCGTGACTCTTTTCCTACCGTTGGAAATTTCCAGTTCATTTCTATTTGATCATATACTGCTTGTGATGTGCACGGCTTGCATGCGTGATTTTTCTTAACGTTGGAAATTTCCAGTTCATTTCTATTTGATCATATGATCATTATCTAAACTCTAGAGCAACTCAAAATTCCAATTTATCATTTATGAGAAGTGCTACATTTACAATATTTTTATAATAAATCACAAGTGGTAAGCTGTCATTGATCCTGAGTTGAACCTACCAATGAAATTATTTTTTTTGCCTATCAATAACAACCCAACCTCAACCTGTCACTTACGATTGGTTATGAAAATATTGTGATCATAGCATTTTTCATTCTTTACAGGAAAATTGGTTTTTTCACGAGTTTCAAATTGTTTCTTAGGAAAACTTTTTTTCTAAATTAGTCTTGCCTAAATTAGAATGCCATGTGTATGATAAAAGTGTAATCCCCCAACCTCCTCTAGCAAACAATATTTGCTAATCCTTTCCATGATTTGAGAAGAAAGTAGGAGAGTAGATGGAGGCTCCCCCATCTCACACATATTAGATAATTACAAGAAAGAATCCCTTAATATCACCCCGAGATACTTGTTAAGAATTTTAAACATGGAGGACTTTCGAATATAGTCATGCTGCCAATGAAATAGCAGGCAAGTATATCTTCCCAAATTTCTCATAATTTTGAGATAATTATATTATATATCGAACAAAAATGATATACTGATTATACTCTTTATTTCAAAGTCACAAAGAAGTCTGTCACGATGCCAAAGAAAGATCTCAAGTTACTCCCTTGATAACCCGCAGCTTTCCAGCTTGCCCTGTAAGACTGTCACCTATGCATCCTTGAAAAATGCAAGTTCATGGCTTCAAAAGTCATGCTTGTGCACAGCTAGCCATCTAATTCTCACATCTATTCAGTTTGTTAACAATAACAAAACAAAAACATGTTTCCTGTACTTAATACAAATAAAATGTACAAGTTTCTTAGAAGCCTTAAACTGGAAAGGAATACCAAAATTCATCTGACAAGCCCATTAACTTCAGTCTTCAGCATTAAATCAAAAAATAAAAAATAAATCCTTTATCATAGAGTAAACATGGATAGACAAAATGCACAAATTTTGTTATGAATGACAAAATGCAGGTTACCACTCACATCCATTAAGAGCAAATCCAATTCATTTACCATGCAGATATATCTCAGCAACGTATACTGAATGTATGCTCCTCTGTCAAACAACAGTTATATACAATGTTTACGAAATCCTGGTTATATGTAAAATCCTACCCATGGTTTGTACTAGAATCATGATACTTACATGAACAACAACTTACATGTTAAAAGCAAAATCTATATGCTACTGTGAGACTAAAATCGGTACAAGGTTTAAAGGATCTTGCGGCTGATCTATACATCACATCCATAGAAACGCAGCAATTTCAGGGGTTTTGCCTTTTCCTATGATCAAGAAATAACATCCTCAACAGCAATTAATATTTACTTTAGAAAAAGAAATATAAATTTTGCACATATCTGTAACATACCTGATTTGTTTCTTCTGACTGACAAGGGAAATGAAAACCTGTTGAGCAGTTCTCCAACACTTCAGGATTTTTCATCCATGCTCTACGTCCATCACTTGCCTTTATTTTACACTTGAACATCTGATGGTAAAAAGAAAATAACCAAAATCAATTAGAATATGCAAATTTCTCAGTAATCTATAAGAGACAAAAGTAACTGGGTATTTTAGTTAGAACTTATAACAACAAATTGACTCTCAAACTTTTGAGGTGATATCTTCTGTAACGGTTGCATACAATATCCCTCTCATACGGGGTGAACCCCACAAGTGTGGGACCCACATCCATGTGAGAAAGACGTTGTAACAACTGTTACACAAAATAGAAACCGAAAAATTCCTAGTGAGTAATACTTTTCATCATAGCTTAGTTCATCTTGAATAATATTTAAGCCTATTCTGTAATAGACTGTTAAGTGTACATAAGAAAAGGGAAAAATGGAATGACACGACCAACAAGATGAAGTCTTGAATGAATTTAAAATTATCCAATAGTGAACAAACCTCAGAAGGAAGGATATTTGGTGTCTCCAGCTCATTTCCTTCAATTATGATTCCAGTGCCCTCACACTCTGGGCAGAAAACAGAATCATCTTGTGTTCTTGTGGCTTTTGCCTCACCATCTTTTCCTATTTCATCGTATTTAGCTGCATTTCTTTTGTTATGTAACTCCTTTGTAATTATTTGAAACTCACAAAAAAGTATCCAATGTACGACGCAGGAAGTATGAAAAACATGAAATGCCTGCAAAATGTAAACAATTTACAAGTTGTAACTTTAAACAGAGCAATAATAGACCATAATGAATACATCATACTTCGAAATTTATCAAGACATATAAAGTTCCAAAGATACACAGCCCAAAGAAAAAAGAGACAAGTTGCTAAGAGAATTTTACCCCATTCACGTTTCGACTGCTGCACGCAAGCCTTCCAGTCTTCATATTCATAAGTGCTGATACATCTTTCCCAGGAAGCATCCTTTGTTGGCAGATGTCACACATCCTTTCTGCCGCTACACGCTGTTGCCGTCTCAATTCCCGCCTTATAGCCTTATTTGAAATAAACCTTGTATGCAGAAGTTGATCATCAAAGTGAGTCAAAAGCAATCTTGAAGAGGAATCATTTGATGCTGAAGTATCTTCCACAGACGAATCATATTGGTTACTCAAGGACTCGCTAACATCCTCAGGGTCAGAAAATGCTGCCTTTCTTTTCCTACTAGTGCCATTCCCAATCTCTGATTTTGTTGTCGGACTAGATGAGGGCAATGACTTCACATTATCAAACAGCTCCTTGTGACCCATATCTAAATTGTAATTGAAAGTAATAACAGCAAAATCATGCTCTGGAACCTTGAACTTATCGTTATTTCCACCAGGACTCTTTTTCCCTAACCACTCACACCATATTCTATTAATCCCAATTGAAATGTCATCCTTCTCACAGAACCTGGCACCAATTAGTCCAAAACCAACCTCCTGCCCCTTTATATCAGAAATTTCATGCCCAATCCGCACACCAGGAATTACCAAACTGCCATTCTCCCCATTAGCATTCAAAGTCAAATCATCAGAACTAATTTCAGTATCTGAATGATCAACAACATACCCATTACCACTAGATTTCGAATTTCCATCATAGTTGACAATAGAAAGATTGTTATCATCGTTGTGCCACTCCAACAACCTACTTTTACTAGTATTTGAAACCCCCGAATTTTTATCATTTTCCACTGAATTATCAAAGAAAAGAACACCATCATTAAAGGGCCAGGGATTCGGTCCCATAAGTGTAACCTTGGCAGTAGATAACCTCTCAGTGTGAAGATTCCCCTTCAAGTGATCAAACAACACAGTATCACTATAACATGGTGCAAGACACAAAGTACAGAAGAAAATAAACTTTTTCCCATCTTCCCGAATCTCAACGTATGGATGCCCTTGCGCCCTCACATTCCGGAGAATGGTTCTTGCTACTTGTTCTTTAAGACTAGAAGCATTAGACTTCGGAAACCCTAATTCCCACCTTTTAGCCATTCAAATTTTCCCGCCAAAAAAATCCCAAATTCAAATTCAAATACCCACCCAACTCCTTCAAAGACTACACAGAATAACGTTCTTAATTCCTGATAAATTCTTGGATATTCAGAAGCAGAGCATTTACAAGAACCACATGAAACCCTAAAGAACTCAATGTTTGACAAGAAGTTCTTTTCAAACCCTAGAAATTGAACTCAAACTTCCCCCACAAATCCCAAGCTACAAACATTTCACGAACTATGTGAAACCCTAAGGACCTCAAATTTCACAAGAACATTCCAGAAGCCCTGGAACTCAAATCTGAAACTCCAAATCTTCAAGAAAATCACTAATATTCAGAAATGAAATTCACAAACTGAGTGAAATTCACCATAACCCTAGAGTTCTTGAACTCAATTCCACGAATTTCAGGTCCAAAACAGAGAAACACACAAAACCAAAAGAAAAACACACTTTCAAAGTTGTAAAAAAAAACACAGAGAGGTTTAACAAACCCTAAGCAGCTTTACTTATTCGTTGCGTACTCTGTATAGGATTCGTCGGAAACAGAGGGCTCCGTCCATTGTCAATCACCGCCGCGCGAGCCATGGAGAGAAGGAGAAGATCGTGCGAGCAGTGCGAATCTTCCATAGCCATCTCCATTTCTCGCAAGCGAAAAGAGTAAAAAAAAAAAATTAAAAAAAAAAAAAAAAGCTTTCGAAACCTGTTTGCAGGGAGAGAAAGTGAGGGAAAATAGAAAAAATATCTCAGAGAGTGATGAGAAAACAAAAAAACATAAAAATCATTTAACTGAATTTCAAGAGGTTCTCTTTCGTGTTAGTTATGAACTTTTTTAACTTTAAAGAGCGATTTAAGTGTTGCGTAAGTGTGAGAGTATGGTAATGATTTCAGATGTTGATCGTGGAGCGTTGGATGTGATGGACGGTTGAGATGGGAAATAGGGATCGAGTTTAAGAGGATAAGATAGTTGGGGATGAAAGAGAAAGTAGATTCGGATTTTGGTGAGAGGATGCTTTCAGGTGGAGAAAGGGGAGATAATTGATTATTTATTTATTACGTAAGCTAGTTGTTAACTGCATCTGCAAGTTTATTTAAGATTTAAGAATTGAGGCTGGATATTTTGTGGGCGTCCTCATTTGCTTTACTACATGCTAGTTTTTTTTTTTTTTTTTTAATATTATTTTGTTCTTTAATAATGTTTCCTAATATAAAGTAGTAGATTTTTATAATGATAGAAGAAGATACACCAAATGATGACGGAAGTACAAATCATATAATGTTCCCCCATATGTGAAATGTCTCTTGTGATTATACTCAAATTCATGTTATCTTACACCCAAATTCATGTTATTTTTATATGCCAACTTGTGATTGAATTTTGTGAGAGTGCTTTTTTTTCTTAGCACACAGGCCCAAGTAGAGATAAGGATCCCGGGCCCAAATACTTGTTATTTTGGTGGACTGGGCTTGGTTCACCGCAGCTAAATGGGGCTGATTACGAACCAAGTTGTGCGCAAGTCATATAAAGCTCCTCAAGATGAAAAATGCAATTCCTCTTAGTACCCTGGGGCGTATTGTCGTGAGATCCCGGACATACTGTCGTGGGATCCCGGGCATATTGTCGTGGGATCCCGAGGCGTGTTAGGCCTGTAAGAACCCAGAATCTCTGGTTCTCTGAGCTATATGATCTTTTCCATGTTTATTATGTAATAGAGCTTTGTCCTTTCCCTTTATCTCTATGGGTGCTACATAAAAAAACAAAACACACTACACATATCTTCAAATAATTGTTAGTTTTTTAGATTAGGACATACATTTTAATACATATACATATATGCAAATGAGTTTCATGAAAATGATTCTGCCACGAGGATCCTGGCCCCAATTCTCACAGACTTGGTGCTTTTGCACAAGACTTGTGGGATTTGGAACTCAAGTCCGAGTGGCTTTGCTTGAGCTTTGCCTTCCAAGATAGTTAGATGAGAAGGATTTTAGCAAGAAACAGTAAAGGAAGACAATGCAATAAAGAAATGCACGAAATAATTGTTAGAGATCTCAAATCAATATGAGGTATTTCATTATTTTCTTGATTGTGGATTACAATATGCTCACTAAGACGTGATACAAGGTTCAACTAAGTTCAAAAATTACAGACTTTGATAGCTATTCAAGCTTCCAAGACTTGCAAAGTTTGAATTTGTTGAATCCGAGTATGTGCTATAGTGGCTGTCTCTGGGATACCGGGAGCAGTTCCTCTGTTTTCTTTTGTTTTTACAGAGCGTTTCCTATAGTTCTATATTCACATGATACAAGGTTCAACTAAGTTCAAAAGTTACAGACTTTGATAGCTATTCAAGCTTCCAAGACTTGCAAAGTTTGAATTTGTTGAATCCAAGCATATGCTATAGTGGCTGTCTCTGGGATACCGGGAGCGGTTCCTCTGTTTTTCTTGAGTTTTACAGAGTTTTCTTAACGATTCCCCTTCCCCTCTCTATTCTGCATCATGCCTTCTTTTATAGCACAGATCGAGCTCTGGGTACTGGTGATTTCTCCCTTTTGCCCCTTAGAGTTTGTCCCGTGCCTGGTTGCTTCAGGATCACGTCGTTTCCTTTTCTTCATAGTTTCTTTCTTTTTGTTGCGACCAGATGAAAGTCTCCCAGCTAGCTTCCTATTTCCAGATTTTCCCGTTGGCTGACCTGAGGCTTTTTGGCTTTTGCTCCAGCTTTTCCAGTCGTACTTTTCCTTGTCTCTTTCTTCAAATGGTTGGAACCAAAGCCCTGCGTTTTGCTTTATACTTCCACTGTGTGTCTGGGTTATAAGGTTCACGTGCCTTTTGTCTCTTTTCTCTCTTCAAATCTGCTTTAATTCACTTTAGCTGTGCTGCACGTCCTGAGGATCCCGAGCCTCTGGCAGCCTCTAGGGATCTCGTCCCAGTTCTTTCACTAGAATTTGCTGGACTTTTTAATGGCCTTTTTTTTGCTGGAAATCTGAACATATATAAGGCCTTGATGTTGATTCTTCTTGCTGCACGAATTGGGCCTTCTTTATTTTTTTATGGAATGGGCTTTGTTGTGAAATTTTGGACCTCAACAAATTTCAACACTTTTTATTTGAGCCCACCACAAGTACCTAAGGGTGTTATGTCAACTTATACTTCATTGCACAAAGTCCCATGTGTATAAGTAACAGGATTCTCTCATCAATTATTAATAGGGAATTAGGGACCTAGGTTTTAATCATTAGTTGTTCTTATGTTTGGCTGATTTAAGGGCATTCTCTTTTGTAATGAAGATTTTGTTATAACCTGAATGCCCATTACTTCAGTCCTCCTCATATTCTAGTAACTTCTCTCATACATTGCTTATGTGAAAATTGTAACTGCCTGCACACAGGCTGGCCTTATGATTCCTGCTTGCAATAATCTTTTGATCCACTTCCATCAAATAAAACCCTTCCATATTTTAAATTTTCTTCTATATACATTCGTTGCACTATGATCCATTATGTTAATCACTAATGCACATTTTGATTATTATTCACTCCTAGACCCATTCCACTGACAAAATCATTAGTTGTTCCTACATTTGGCTAATTTAAGGGTCTATCTGTTGAAGGGGTTCATCTTGATACCCAAGTTAATGATTGGAGAAACCCAATCATTGGCCAATTGCGCATGAGTTAATAAAAGAAATCAAAAGGGTGCAAAGAAGATGAGGATATATTTGCTAAAGCTTGAGCCATACTTGATGCCCAAGTCTTGAGATTTAACCACCACATCATCTATATAATCTTCCATAAACTTTCCAATCAGACCAGCATGTATTCCCACTATGGTCGACAATTTGTTGTGAGAATACAAATTATCAACTAATGATTTTGTTAGTGGAATGGGTCCAGGAGTGAATAATAATCCTTCATTTGAGAATGTCCAAAATATGGAAGTTCCTTTAGGATTAGGAAATGTCCAATCACCAACAAGTTACCTAATTAGTAATTGTGAATCACCATAAACCTTCAAACTTTTTATTCCCATTTGTCCTCTATGATAATACCTTAATCTTTATTTATAGTAGACCAAAAAAATTTACCTTTTATTGCTTTCTGTGATAACATAAACTAAGTGAAATTCAACTAAAGCTAAACTCCATTTACCCATTCGCCTTCACACAAGAATATGGTATTCGAATTTTGAATTCCACACCATATTATGCATAGGTAAATGGTCAAACAGATACCACTAATAAGATTGTTAAGGTACTTTTTTTTTTTTTTTTACACTTAATTTTATTTGAGTACCACCTATTTATTTTCAAATACCACTAATAAGTTATTGGCTTTCCCAAATATTTTTTGCTCTATTATTACGTCAATAACAAATGTTTCATATCTCATTGCTTAAATTGGGTTAGGATATAAATTATCACAAAAAGCCCAAAAACTCATATTTTATCCAATTTTATTATCATCATTTAGCTAAGCCCAAAATTGGCCTTATAAACCCAATAAACATATCATATTCTATTTAAAACCCAAGAATACTTATGCTTGACAATATTTGAAAAGCCCATGATTCAAATCCATGGCAAGATAATTTTATTAATGGAATTCAAATTCATAATCAAAGCCCATGGTTTAAACTTGTGGCAATTTATTTATTAAAGCTCAATTCTCATTGGCAACATTAAAGCCCAATTCTCATTGGCAACATCAAGGCACAATTTTCATTGGCACTATTTTGTCAAAAAAGAGCCCAAGATTATCAATACTTGGCAAAGAAAAATATCATGGCAAAAAACCATGGCAATTGGCTAATAAAAAAACTCACTGGGAGTTACCTTGAAGATTATGTTTCTCATATTATAAACCCATGAAATACATGGACATCATCTACATCGCGGTGTCCATAATATACACCTTCAACACTCATGGTAAATATTCAGACCCACAAGATCATCATTTAAGTTATATTTGATTATTGGAAACCATGAACATTATTTGCAACATAGAATTCATCAAAGTGAATATTATTTACAGAAGTATTTTGAAACTTGTCCTGTTGTTTCAAACATTACAACTAATTTCCCAAAGGCCCATTGCAAGTATTTATGAAGAACCCAAAATATTTACTAATAAAAGTCCATGAGGAATGAAAACCCATGGCAAGCATGTACACACAACCCAGCCCAAGGGAACCAGCCCATGTGAGCAAGCACAAGCAAAAAACACTAGCAAGAGGCAAAGGAATTGAGAGTGGGCAAACAGCCATTGTTCATCCCTAACCAAAAAGGAGCAACTAGGGACTCATACAAGGGAACCAAGCCTTTAAAAATGGACTAAGGGTTNACAATGAAAATTGTAAAATGAAGCTATTCCCAAGCTATTTGACTGGACAGGCATTTGCCTAGTATGCATCTTTACCTCCTAATTCTCTAAATTCATGGGCTGAATTAGAGGACAAATTCCAAACTCATTTCTCTCACACAAATTTGAGAGTGTTAATTGCTGATTTGGCCAGATTAAGACAAAGGCCAGATGAAACTGTAGAACTATTTATCATGCGTTTTAAAAGAAACTGCATTCATTGTCAAATTATTCTCCTAGAGAGAAAAATATGTCAAATTTTGCAGTAGATGGTTTAGATTCTGAATTTCGAAAAAAATTCGAAGGGGTGATATTCTTTGATCTATATGAATTGTTTGATAGGGATTTCTAGGTATGAGAGTCTCATTGAAGAAGAAAGAAACATGAATAATTCTACATATGGGACTTATTTTCATGACCTTAATTACGAAGTAGACATTGCAGAGTTTATAGGTCATAATCGCCAAGTATGTGATGCATTAGATAAGAAAAACATTAAGGCTAAGCCAGCAAATAAATTCTCAACACCTATAAGGGATTACTCATTTGACATAGAGAAGTCTGATGAAATCTTTGATTGGTTGTTAGAGGCCAAGTTGATAAAGTTAGTAGGCAAACAAAAAATCACAACAAAGGCAGAGACACATGGTAGGGATTACTGTAAATGGCATAATGCTTTTATACATCAAACAAAGATTGTGTAACTTTTAGGAATGTTATTCAAGATAAAATTGAAAGAGGAATCTTGAAATTCCCTAAAAAGCTTAAAGAGCAGATGAAAGCGGATATTGGTCCCTTTCCACCTATGCATGATTTAAATATAATTTCAGCTGATTTTGAATCTTTGATTAATAGCTTCAAAAATGATGAGAACTCAGAGTTTAATGCACATCAAAGTGTTAATGTGCAGGGTAAACAATCATTGCACCTCACCCAAGGGAAGAAGAGACTGAAAATCAATGAAAAATCTTCTATGCAAGTAAATAAATATGGCTCGCATGGTAAAGAAAACTTCTTTCAGGGCAAGAATGTCCAAACAAACAAGGGAAAGGCTAAAATGGTAGAACAACCAAGGCCTACAACTTATAAAGAAGCCTTACAAAGGCATAATTCTTTTTCAGATGATCAAGTTTTTAATTCTGATGAAGATGATTGTTTGTGTGAGCGTTGTAGTCGCATAGTGGCGCAAGTTTTTGGAAAAGTGGCTGTTGGGATAAACTCTTCTCTAAGTGATATTGATTCTGGGCCAACTGTTGAACCTGAAAAAGTTGAATCAGTGTTTTTAAGAGTAGAGAGGCCAAAACAACTTCGCACCTTCAAACTTCTAGTAGGGTAGCCAAATAAATGGTACTCCATGGAATCCGTTAGTGATAAACCACCACAAAAGCATCATTTTAAATATGGATATAACCCATATTTTCTGCAAATGACAAGAACCCGAAGGAGACGCTGGCTTAGATAGCAAATGTATAAGTCACAAGACCCAAGACAAACTCTTGAAAGTTCAAATTATGAGAGATCGGAAAAATTGGGTGCTAAAAAGAAAGAGATTTAGGTACTTTTAAGGGCAGCTCTCTTTTTGGGTAAATGGTGTGAAGTCGCCACTTTTTTTTTTATCCAAAAAATAAGAAAAAATAAATACACATTACATGGTCAAAATACTTCATTGTCATTGATTGAATAAAGAAAAGTACAACTTTGGTAAATTAACCTTACAAGGCTTTGGGTCCTAGTTACGATCTACGCAAAAGAATACAAAATTTTGGTCCTAGTTACAATCTACCAAATTAAAAGAACAAAACACTAATCTATCTATCCAAAAATCCTAGGCTCAGGGCCTAGGTTATGGAATGGGAAGGTGTTAGGCACCAATTTTGCCCAAACAGAGCCTTGTCTTCTAGACTCTAATGACCAATATACTTTTTTGCATGATATTGAATGATATGTTGAACACACACGACACACACTTGACAAAATTAATTTAAATAAATTTGCCTTATGAATGATGTGTCCTCTTTTTAAAGAAAAATCATACCTATTGTTTGTAAAGGGTAAGAAAAGAGATTTTATCAAAAAAGAAAAAAAGAAAAAAAAAGATTTGTTGTTTGTGAAGTTAAAAAAAGGAGATTTGATTTGTGAAAATCAGATCTGTTGTTTGTGGAGTTTAAAATATATATATATATATATTTTTTTTTTTTAAAAAAAAATCATATCTTTTTATAATGAAAAAAAAAAAAAAAAAAAAAAAGAGATTTGTTTTGTAAAAAAAAATCAGATATGTTGTTAGAAAGAAAAAAAAAAGGACTCTTGAAGGAGGATTTACATTCATGAAACAAATTCCTTATGCGTGCATCACATAAAAAAAAAAAAAAAAATTAACCTAACTTTCAATCCTTTCTTATAAATTTCAAAATCTGCAATTTTGTGTCAAAAGAAGAATTTTCAAATCTATATTTAATGAAAATACATATCAATTTTGGGTTTAAAAAAATCAGATATGTATTTAATAAAAATACAGATCAGTTTTTGTGTTCAGAAAAAATCATATTTGTATTTAATGAAAATACAAATCAGTTTAGTTTTGAAAAAAATCAGATCTAAAAATACAGATCAGTTTTGTTTTGAAAAAAAATCAGATCTAAAAATACAGACCAGTTTTGTTTTGAAAAAAAATCAAATCTAAGAATATAGATTAGTTTTGTTTTGAAAAAAATCAGATCTAAAAATACAGATCAGTTTTGTTTTTTTTTTTTTTTAAATCAAATCTGAGAATTTAGATCAGTTTTGTTTAAAAAAAATCAGTTCTAAAAATACAAATCAGTTTTGTTTTGATAGTCATTACAGATTTTGAAGTCAAAGAGCTGAAATAAACAATCATCTAAAGCATCTAATCATGGCAATCATATATTAAGAACAAGTTATAATAAAACGTACTAATCATATTCATGCATTAAACACAAAAACATGCTAATTAACGGGGGGGAAAAAAATGAAAAGAAAGAAAGAAAGAAAGATAGAATACCTCTTGCATGAGCGTGCTCTTCTAATGAATAAATATTTTAGAAATCAAAGAAGTTTGTTCACCTCTTTAAGGTCTAAAATACCTTACTTACAAAAAAAGAAGTCCCTAAAGCACTAAAGCAAAAGCCTCCAGAATGTCTTTAACGTAAAGGGAATTGAAAAGTCAGAAAAGAAGAGCCTCTAATTCTAATTTGTTTCCTCTATTTATAAAGGTTGGGATGCCTAAAAAAAAAAAAAAGCAAAAAACGTATGGGGAAAATCCAAAAAAAAAAAAAAGGAGATTTGGATAAGAGTAAGTTGATTTTTTCAAATCAATACCAACTTCAGTATTTTGATCATATCATTTTACTCAAAATTCAAATTAAGATGAAATTTTGACAGCTGAAGGGAAATTCAATTCTCTGCAACTTTGCCAAAAATAGCCTAGTCCTGCTGTATTTGGACGAATTTAAGAGTTATTTTCATGATAAACCTCATTCGAAAGTGATAATTAGGATTTTTAAAATAATTATTTTGAATATAATTATCCTAAAAGCCTAATTATCTATAGTCTTTAAATATTATTAGCTTATTTGTTTTAATCCCATGCAACAAATCTCATTTTAAGAAAAATACTCCACCAATCACATAAATTCATTTAATTAATTTTAATAATTAACCAATCAAAATTAATTTTAATTAATCACACATGATCGGCTTCACCCCATACAATGCATGCAGATTGCGAAAACTTGATCTCATGATATCTTTCAATTCGACGGTCCGATTTGGGAATCGGACATTCCATCGTGACCATTAGAATTTCAAAATCATTTTTATGATATGCAATGAATTAATTAATGCATGTAATGCAACTACGATTTTTTCGGGTATATGAATAGTCATTTTAGCCATCTTTCAAGATTAAATTATAGGTGCAAAATCGAGTGTCTACACTGATAATGCATTGCTTAACAAGGAGAAAGAGATTAAAGTTGAAATACAGCAAAAAGGAGGCACATTAACTTCTAAATATGTGAAGACGTCACCGAGTTCCAATCGGTTGATAGAAAATGAAACAAGTATGCGAAGAGCCAAGAGTGACAATAATATGCAGCAAAGAATGTTTGAACCAAAACAACTCGCACAAAGTGAAATGGTTCAGGATTTACCTAAAAAAGGGAACCGAGAACTAGTGCGACAAAATCACAAGAGATTAGAGAGATGTACAAGTGATTTGGGGTTGATCGAATGGATGATAACACAGTCACTGTATACATTGCAAGAAGGCCAAAAAAAAAATAAAATAAAAGGAAAAGAAATATCTAAAGAAAAAGAGATGCAAAAGGAGAAATTAAATGAATTAGAGACTAAAGAAAAAGGCAAAGGTAGAATGAATTCAATCATTCAAGTTGAGGAGATTAAAGGAAACAAGTTTTTGGAGGAACTTGGAGATGCAGATATGATGGAAGGCCTTGAAGATATTGAAGACTTGGATGATCTGGAAGCATTCAATGAATTTGGAGAGGAACTCGAAATGGAACAAAGAATAGAAAATTCCAGTAATATGGAATGTAATGTGGTCACATTGCCAATAGAGTTTATGGCAAAACAGAACATTACCAAAGATGAAGACTTTAATTCCAAAGGCTCAAATGCTCAGGGGGCATGTCATATCCTATTAACAGATGAAGAGATGGAGAATTTGAAACCTAAAGTAGAGGCGGAGCTAGAATTCCCACCGGGTAAAATTATTTTTGAGAAACCATCTAAAAGAATGTCATAGCATTTGAAGCCTTTATTCATTAAAGTTCACATGGATGGAATATAGGAATGGCAATGGGGCAGGTTTCTTTATGCCTGAACTCGACTTGCCACCTGCCACCCACCCCCCCAAATCCTAAACCCACCCTATTAACTTAACATGTTTTTTTAACCCCCAAACCTGCCCTGATGGGCCCCTGTGAGCCCCACGGGCCCTGCTTCACCATGCCACTTTAGGGCCTATAACGAAAATTAACATAAACTCGCATAAAAATGATAATCTATTAATTGGACAATCACAATTCACAAATATACATGTAGGAAACCAAGTAATGAACCCAAAGTTATCAAAAAAAAAAAAAAGTAACGAATCCAAAAAAAAAAATGTGGAGAGCAACGAACCCAAATTATAGTGACAGAACTACAAAGGGGGAGCTGGCCTTGACGTGAGGTGGAGACGCAGGGAGGAGGGAGGGCTTGAGGGTGTGGTTGGTGACAAACTGAGAGAGTGAGAGTGAGGGTGGATTGGTGAGGCCTGAGGGAATGAGAGTGAGTGTAAGAGTGAAGGGCAACTGACTCTGAGAGAAGAATTGAAAAGGTTAGGGGTAGGGTTGGTATAAGTGGTACACACACACACATACACATATATGGGGGTATTTTGTAATTTTGTCTACATGGGTCGAGTTTGAGGTGGGTATTCCTAATACCCGTACCTAACCCGAACATGCTTCAGGTTTCATAATCAAAACCCAAACTTGACCCTAGTGTTTCATGGGTCGGGTCGAGTTGGGTACCTGCGGGTTAGGGGAATTTTGCCATCCCTAATGGAATATCTATTAATAGAGTTTTAGTAGATAATGGTGCTGCAGTTAATATTTTGTCTTGGGGAATGTTAAAAAAATTCAATAAAACTGTAGCGGGCCTTTTTGTTATATTGGGCTAGGCTGTTTTCTGCAGTACTAGACCTAAATATTCTGAGTAAGGGAGTTGAGACCGGTCCAACTGCAACTCAACTTGGTCTGGCTTATGCGCAAATTATGCCTTGTCTGCCAGGAACATGCTTACGGCAGGCGGAGTTATTCTAGATGAGTTATGGCAGACAAACATGATAATAAAACAAAAAAGAGAATACTTCGACTTCTCAATTAAAGTAAACAATTAATCCTTAATTAAAAGAGATAATCACAATAATCACAATTATTTTTATAAAGAAAGCAAGTTAATAAGTGGTCAGCACATGGGTCAATCAAGAGAAGAATGAAATTAGAGCAAATCAAGTCCGCAGGACCAAGACTAGAGAGGGAAGAATGCTTCTTCTCAACGCAATCAACCTTCTAAGGAAAATCTTGTTGTGGAAGTTAATCATTTTGAGGGAAACGGATCTGAATGGTTGGTGCCTGGAGGAAAACCCCTTTTGCTTTTGGCAGAAAGCAGTATTTTGAGAGGGAGAGAGGGAATTAACCTATTGGTGCATGTCTGTCGATCTAACTCTCTATTTTTTTCTTTCTTCTTTCTTTGTTTTAAGTTTTCCTCTTATCTTTTCTTTCTTTTCTTTTACACTTATTTTCTATTTCGTGATTTCTCAGAGACAGTTCTTACTGTAATCCTCTAATCTCCCTCTTCTGGGCACGACAAGGGTCTCCTTTTACAGTGCCTGCCATGACCAGAATTTACTATTTTAGCCCTTAACCACCTTTTTCTAGTCTGGGTGTACTTGCCGACCACCATTGATCCGTCTGTGTGCCACTCTCGATCTCCAGACAAAGGAAAGCTATTTTATTTATTAGTCTGCCGTGGTACCCTTTACTGCCACGATGTGGGTGCTCTCTCTCTCTCTATCCCTCATGGCATGCACCTAGTGGTTCCAACTCAAGCTTACTTCTTTTGGGTGGTATGTCATCCTAGCAAGACGTACTCCCTAAAAGAGCTTGAGCAGGAACCGCAGAATAGGTTTTCCTCTCTCCCCACCGCCAAACCATGCTCTCTTACCTTTGACCCATGACCTCATTATGTCCTATATTGGCTGGGTATAGATTGGTAGTGCTTGGGCCTTGCATGTGCCTCCCTTTCATGTATGTCCAAAATCTATATGTTGCTCATGCGATCGCTACGGTCTGAAGGTTTGCCTACATAGACTACCATCCTTCCTTAACCTTTTATGTGGGATGCTTTATGATTTCCCGCTCCCCTTAGGGGCTGAGCTTTATTTGATACTAGGCTTTATATTTCTTTCAGCTTATTCCTTAATTGCCATCATGTCCTGTCATATCACTCTGTCATTCCTACTGTAATGACTCAATCTTGCTGGACCTCTTCAGGCCTGCCATTTATTCTTTCCCCAGTGGCTTAGCATGGCCATGGGTTTCCTCACTTATGGGCTCTTGTGTCCCTTTTGTTTTCCCTTGGGCATCCTTGGCCCATTTGCCTTTCTTGGGCTTCCTCGGCCCTTTTCCTAACTCTATGTTCTCATGGGCTTTCACTAACTTCATTGGGCTTCCCCGGCCCAATTACCTTATCCTCATCATTGGGGTTCGTGGGCTTGCCATCAACCCCTTACTTTCTTTGTTTGTATTGCCTTGGGCCTGCCACCGCCCATTCTTACTTTTTTATGTCATATATTGCCCATAGGTTTGCTATTTGCTATTTCTCTATTTCTAATCTCCTTTGAGCCCATTTGCTCCCTTAAGGTCCATTTATTTATTTTATGGAACTGTGATTCATTATTTCTGCTGCTTGGACTTAATGGGGGGTTTTTTTTTTTTAATCTATTTGCCAACTTCTTTTCTGCCCGTGTTGCTGGGCTCCCTCTTTCTTTTTGGCTTCCAAAATGACCATCAACAAAAACAAAGGCAGATTTAATTCAGTCAGATATTTTAGTCAATGGTTTTGCAGGCAAATCTACTAAACTAGAGGTATTATACTTGTAGAATTAAAGGTGGGGAATAAGATTACAAATGTTGCCTTCTTTGTTGTTCATACTAAGGCAGCTTATAATGCCTTGGTAGGAAGGGAATGGATACATTCAAATTGGGTGATCCCTTCCTCCCTACATCAATCTCTAATGTTTTGGAATGATGATAATTCTATTGAGATGGTGAAGGCTAATAATAGGCCATTTGAAGCATGTAATAATGCAATTGATGCCAATTATATGACAAAATGTTGGAATTTTGAAACTGATAGGGTTTGATTACAATGGCAAGCCAACAAGGGTGGCAATGGTTGGAGAACAACAATGTTCTACTGGAGAAGATGTTACTAACCAAGAAATTGGCAAGGAATGGTTTGACGACAACATTGTAGAGCCACAAATGCCATATGTAGTTGAGGAACCAATTAAGGATGAGTAGTTCACTTACTCCAGGGAAGTTAAAGGCCATTAAACTGGCCGAAGACAAAGTAATAAGTTATACTCTTGAGAATAAAATAGAACAAAGTATGTTCCTTACAGAACGCGTATTGGAAGAAGAAAGAGAGATAGGAAACCAAGTTAAAATTGGTTAAATTCTCTCAGTAAAGCTCCTATCCAAATGGGTGACTTGAAAGCAAAAGTTCAAGACCCTTTGATAGAAGTGAATCTTGGAATTGAAGAAGAAAAGAAAGTGACGTATATTAGTAGTCACCTTACACAAGAACAATTCGATGAAGTGCTAGCTGTGGTGAAGAAGTTTAAGGATTGCTTTGCATGGGATTACACTTAATTACTAGGTTTAGACAGAACACTGGTAGAGCATAGACTTCCAATCAAGAAAGAGCACCTTCCACACCAACAACCTCCTCGTAGGATAGCAAATGAGGTTATTTTGAAAGAAAAAGAAGAGATCAAAAGATTATTGCAAGCAGGATTCATAAGGCCAGTTAGGTTCGAAGAATGGCTTTCTAATATAGTTCTAGTTCTTAAGAAAATAGCAAATTACATGTATGCATAGATTTTAGGAACTTAAATACAGCAACACCTAAAGATGAGTATCCTTTGCCAATTGCAGATGCATTGGTAGATGGAGTGGCAAGACATAAACTATTGTCTTTTATGGATGGGCATTCAGGTTATAACCAAATCTTCATTGTAGAAGAGGATGTCCACAAAACTACCTTCAGATGTCCAGTTCTATTGGAACCTTTGAATGGATAGTAATGCCATTTGGCTTAAAAAATGCTGCTGCAACTTATCAGCGAGCCATGAATTTAATTTTCCATGATATGATTGGAAAGTTTATGGAAGTTTATATAGATGATGTGGTGGTTAAATCTCAGGACTTTAATACCCATCTAAAAAACTTAGAGAAAGCCTTTTTGAGGATGAGAAAACATCAATTGAAAATGAATCCTTTTAAATGTGCCTTTGGAGTGCAAGCATGAAATTTTCTAGGTTTTCTAGTGCATGATAGAGGAACTGAGATCGACCAAAACAAAGCCAAGGCAATCATGCAGGCTAAACCTCCTTCCAATAAAAAAGAATTACAAAGGTTCTTGGGCCAAGCTAATTTTTTAAGAATGTTTATTTCTAATGTTGCATGTAAAACCAAGGTGTTTTCTCCTTTATTAAGGTTGAAAGACCATGAACATTTTACTTGGAATGAAGAGCATCAATTGGCCTTTGATACAATTAAGAGATATTTGTCCACACCACTAGAGTTGATTCCTCCAAGAAGTGAGAAACCTTTGACGTTACATATATTTGCGACCCAAGATTCTATTGGAAGTTTGCTGGCTCAAGACAATGATAAGGGCCCTGAACAGGCTTTTTATTTTATTTTATTTTTTTTAATTTAAGTAGATTATTAAATAAAGCAGAATTAAATTATTCAATGATAAAAAAAACTATGTTTGGTTTTGTATTTTACTGCTACTAAGTTAAGACACTATATGCTTTCTCATGTAACTTATATTATCACACAGACTGGTGTAGTGAAATATATGTTATCTAGACCTATTTTTTGTGTTAGAATTGGTAAATGGAGTTTAGCTTTAGTTGAATTTCACTTAGTTTATGTATCATAGAAAGCAATAAAATTAAGGTCAAGCATTAGCTAATTTTTTGGTAGATCATCCATGTGATGAATTAACAGATATAAATGAAACCATGTTTATAGCTTTATTCCCTTGGAAATTAAATTTTGATGGTTCACGTACCACATAGGGGGCAAGTGTTGGTGTGATTTTAGAATCTCCGATGGAGATTAAAACCCAAATGGCCTTTAAGTTAGAAGGAAATTATTCTAACAATCAAGTTAAGTATGAGGCTTTGATCATTGGCTTAGAGATATTATTGGAAATGGGAATAAAAAGTGTGGAGGTTTATGGTGATTCACAATTAGTAATTAGGTAGCTCGTAGGTGATTATAAATGTTGTAGTTTGTCCATTGCACTATACTTTGTGGCTGCGAGACAGCTACTAGAACAATTTAGCAACTCTAAGTTAAACCATGTTCTTCGAAGTAAGAATGAGGAAGCCAATCGCATGGCACAAAGTGCTTCTGGACATAAAGAAACCAATCAGGTTGCACAAAGTCCCATGTGTTTAAGTAAAAGGATACTCCCATAAATTATTGATAAGGAATTAGGGACCCAGGTTTTTCATCTTGATACCAAGTTAATGACTGGAGAAACCCAATCATTGATTATTTAAAAAACCTAAGTGGTTGTACAAATAATGCTTTAAAACTGAAAGTTAGGAAATTTGTTTTAATGGGAGACCAAGATGAAACTTTATTCAAAAGAGGAGTTGACAGTATCCTATTGAAATGCATCAGTGATGATGAATCAAAGCAAATCTTAGCAGAAGTACATGAAGGCATATGTGGTTCACACCAATCAGGTATAAAAATGAAATGGTTGATACACAGATATGGTTACTATTGGCCAAGTGTATTGAAAGATTGCAATAAATATGCATAGGGTTGTGTAGAATGCGAAAAACATGGTCCAATTCCTAGGATTCCTACTTCAGATTTTCTGCGATAATAAAACCATGGCCCTTTAGAGGATGGGCTATGGATTTAATTGAAAAAATCAGACCAATCTCAAGAAAGAAAAACTGCTTCATAATCGTTGCAGCTGATTACTTTATGAAATGGGTTGAAGCAAAATCTTATAAGGAGGTGGGTGAGTTTGATGTTATTCAATTTATAAAAGAAATGATAGTCCATAGGTTTGGAATTCCTTAATCTATAATAGTGGACAATGGAACCATCTTTAATGGAACTAGAATAAAAGCCTTCACACAAGAATATGGTATTTGAATTTTGAATTCCACACCATATTATGCACAGGCAAATGGTCAAGCAGAGGCCAGTAATAAGATTATCAAGAATAATTTGAGGAAAGTAGTGGCTAGAAATCCTACAAGTTGGGACGATTTATTGTTTGAAGTATTATGGGCATATAGAACTTCCAAAAGAATGAGCATAAACACTACCCCATATTCTTTAGTTTTTGGCCATGATGCAGTTTTACCCATGGAGATTACTGTGAGATCAATGAGGGTTACACAGCAAAATGAATTGACTCATTTGGATTATCAGGATGCACTGTTTGTAGAACTTGATGAAATAGATGAGGCTCGCATGGCAACTTTAGATTCTGTTGTTGTACAAAAACAAAGAGTATCTGAGATGTTTAACAAGAGAAGTAAGGCAAAATCAAATGTGTAGAAGCTGAAGGTACTATATTTAGGGGCATCAACTATGGCTTGAGCTTTAGCAAATATATCCTCATCTTCTTTGCACCCTTTTGTTTTCTTGAATTAACTCATGCGCAGTTGGCCTAAATTTACGCCAATCATGCACGGGGCATGTGTTAGGCTAAAAATAATTATTTTCACATGTGAGAGCATGCAGATCAGTTATTAACTAGTCAGAGCATGCAGGCCGCTGCAATTTTCACATGAGCAATGTACGGGAGAAATTACCAGAATATAAGGAGGAATGCAGTAACTATTATTGGTCTACTATAAATAAAGATTAAGGTATTATCATAGAGGACACACAAAAAATTTGACAAACTAAACTCACATACCCAATCAACGGAAGGATAACTTCATGTTTGTAAGTGTGCTTTGCCTCACATGAATTATTTAGGAATAGTTTTTTGTAACTTAACTTAGGAGTTTGTGTGATTTGAATCTTTCTTGCTTGTATGATCTTGAATTCAGAATTAAGATATCAACATATTGTGATTACATTGCTTGTTCCCTTATTTTTCTTAGTTGAATTTTTTGTACTTTTGAAGTGCTATTAGTTTAGGTAGTGGTAGAGCCTAACAATTTGGTGTGAAGTCTTGTCTCAGTTCTTTTCAAGATAGTTTGTATTCTCACAATCAAATTGGATTTGGGTATAACACTTGAATAAGGTGTGGATTTGGGTATAATTGTATAAAGAATGGGCATTATTCCAAATATAAAAATTTTGGCAAAAAATGTGGGCCCATGTGGTTGTCAAATTTGATAGAATTTTTCATTTGATTCTCTTTTAAGATAGAGAAAGGTCAATGCAAATCATTCGATTTTTTTTTTTTTTTTTTTTGACATTCGTTCATTTATGAAAACATTTTAGATATCATGTTTTGGGTTGTCCAAGGGTAAGGGTGGAAATATTTTACATAACCTACAAATATGGAGGTTTATGCTTAATGAATTTGTGTCATATTTGGTTGATACTAATTGACCATTTAATAAACAAGTCAGTTTGGGTTTGACACGCGAAACCAATTTGATGTTTGAACTTGTCTTGTTTAACTAAAGGTCAATTTCCCATTTTTAATACTTCAAAATTTATGGTTTTTATTAAACTCTTCGTCCTAAATTGTTGATTTTGTTTAGAAAATCAACTTTTAAAGGAACATGATTGGTAAAAATGCATACGTATGACACAATGAAAAAACTCATGTTTGCCTTTTGGTTCTTAATTTTAGGGTAAAGTTCACTATATTTTTTAATGGAGAGTTACATTACGTTAGTTACGGACAAGAGTTAAAAATGGTGCATAAATACAGCGCCTAGAAACTAGAAAGTGATAAAACTCTAAAGAGATTATGTTGCTATTAGGCCATTAGCCACAACAATAAAAGATTAAAGGTAAATTCCACTAAGGTATCCTAAGGTTTTAGCTAATACCAACCAAGTCCAAAACATTTCAAAATTGACTAATTTGATCCCTAAACCCAACTTAGTCCCTACACACTATTAGCTTCGTTAGTCATTTTTCTCTCAAACTTGTCTCTCCTCCTTTCTCTCAATCTTGACTCTTCTTTCTCCTTAAACTTTCGCGTCCTTCTCTCTCTCTCTCTCTCTCTCTCTCTCTCTCTCTCTCTCTCTCATCCCTTTTTCTCTTCAACCTAACCATTACCCTTCTTTCCTTGACTCATTTGTTCACTGTCTCTTTCTCTCTCAGGCGATGGTGGTGGTGTGTGGGTTTGGTGATTTAGGTTTGAATTTGGTGGGTGCCTTTTTAGATCTACAGTGGCTGGGTGGTTTGGGTTTGCTGTGGGTGATTGTTTGTAGTAGTTGTGGGTTATTGGTGGTGGGCAGGGACGGAACTATGCATAAGAAGAGGGGGGCTGTGGCCCCCCCAAAATTTTTTAAAATATTAAATAATAGGTGTATATTTCAGATTTTAGAAAATAAGTCCATGAAAAATTATATTTGCCCCTCTCAAGAAAATTATATTTGCCCCCTTCGACTTCAAATCATAGTTCCGTCCCTGGTGGTGGGTTTTAGTTTGTTATGGGTTTTTTTTTTTTTTTTTTTATTACTTTTTTTGGATTTGTGTTTTTGGTGGTGGTGGATTTACTATGGAGTGGTTGTGGGTTCTGTTGTAATGGTGGTGGGTCACCAATTGTGGGTTCTAGTTTATTATGGGTTTTTTTTGGATTTGGCTTTTTGGTGGTGGTGGTGGATTTGCTTTGGAGTGGTTGTGAGTTCCGTTGGGGGTGGTAGTGGTGGTTTTATTGTGATGGTGGTTTGCTGTAAAATTTTTGGATTTTTTTCGATTTAAGTTTTGTTGCTATGAGTTTAGATGGGTTTTGGAATGAATTTCTTTTGAGTTGTCTTTTTCCCAGAGATAGAGTAGAGAGTCACAAGGAGAAGAGAATGTGAGAAGAGACTAGTGAGGGTGAAAGAGAGAGTGGAGACAAGTTTGAGAGAAATGAGAAAAATAACTAATAGAGCTAATGGTGTGTAGGGACTAAGTTGAATTTAGAGATCTAATGGGTCAATTTTAAAATGTCTTAGATTTGATTGACATTGGGTCCGTTTGGATAGCACTTATTGTTGCTAAAAGTTGCTAAAAACTTATTGTTGCTGAAAACACTGTAGCAAAATAATTTTTAAATGTGTAAATAGTGTTGTGGGACCCACTTTTAATATTAAATATTGCGTGAACAGTGCACGCACAGTATATGCACAGTGAATTTTGTCTCTAAAGTCAAAAAAGCCGGCAGAAAAAGAAAAAAAAAGAAAAAAAAAAAAGGCAGAAAACGTGAATCATAAAACGTGCCGCAACTTTAAGTGCAATCCAAACGCAGGCATTAGCTCAAATCTCTAGATAACTTAGTGGAATTTACCCAAAGATTAGACAATTTGAAAAAGAAACACTTTCAAATAGAGAAACACTAACCCCAAATACTAACAACACCCTAATTTGAAAAGTCAAATATATATATATATATATATATATATCTGCACCCTAGTCCCTACTACCCTAGTGCCCTACTCCTTTCTTCTTTTTTTAATCAATTTTTCATTGTTCCTGATGGCTAAAAGTTGTGCTCACGGTTTTCACGTTTCAACGTCAAATTTTGATTTTTGTTTTTCTAAATCTCATATATCTATTATAGTATTATATAATATTATTTGCCTATGCAATATCTTTTGATTCTATTCTGGAGTAAACATGGCAAAATGGGCGGACTGGGTTAGGTTTGTGTTGGGTCAATTGAGTCGTAGGTCAAAATAGGTCATTTTTAAACGGGTCAATTGGGTTGTAGGTCAATCGGGTCGCGGATTGAGTTGGGTCACAGAACGGATCGAGTTGACCCGTATTTTTCAAACAAGTTTTTTTTGGGAAATAGATGCAATTTGTCAATTGTTTCTGAATTCTTTAACTGTGATTAGATTCTCACTGATAATACTGTTACCACTTACCAATTACCACTAAGCACTTGATACCCAAATTTGGTGCAACTCTTTTTTCAGCTTTCTAGAAGCTAATTTTGGTATAATTTTCGATCTGTTTAAAGTAGGAAGAGAAAATGAAGGTGGCCAGTAAAGAATGACAAACTATAATAGAGTACATAACATATTAGGTGAAGAAAAATAAGTTAATATTTTATAAGAATTACACCTCAATCTCAATTTACTCAACGTTGGTAGACGTGGCAAAACGGGCGGGCCGGGTCGATCGGGTCGCGGGTTAAACGGGTTGCGAGTCAAACGGGTCGGGTCAGAAAATTCTAACCCGTTTTGCCATGTCTAATTCTAGTAGTATTATTTACTATTTTCAAGTCACTTATTCTTGATTAAGAATACAGTTTTCTTTATTAAGTGGATTATTTGAAGTTAAATTGTTGTGAAATTTCTATATGATTGTAATTTATTGAATCATTGTATTTATCTCTAAAAAGCATATAGAAAATATTTTTTGTATTGTTGTGGCAAAATTTCAATACATAAACGTATTATACATGTACTATACATGTGCCGTTACTTCTCCCTTTTTTTTTTTGCCAATTTTTTGAAACATACTTCTATTAAAGATGTCAAATTATATCTGTCCATATACTTACTATATTGTATATGTACCGTATTTTATGAAATATGAGAACATCATTTAATGCGTTGCTTTTTAGTTAAAAATGTACAAATTTTCAAAATTGTCCTTATTAATTTAAACTATAGCAAAACAAGAGTACTAAATTTTTACATAAATAAAGGGGGTAAGATAGGAATTATTTTTATTTGTTTGTGATTTTGTGGGTATGTTAGTCATTTAGAGTTTTGGAGATAATTTAGTCATATTTGAGCTTTCAAGGGTAGTTTGGTCATTTTATTAGTTTTTGGGGGTATATTTTGGCCATTTTGGAGCTTTGGGGAGGTATTTATATTATTTTAAAGGTTTAATGATATTTAAGTTATTTTTAGGTTTTCATAGCATTTTGGTCTTTTTAGTGCTTTAGGGTTATTTTATTTATTTTGGAGCTTCTAGGGTATTTTGGTCATTTTTATGGTTTTAGGGTGTTTTAGTCTTTTTGGAGTGGCGAAAGATTTATGAAATTCTATGGAGTTGGATACTTAAATGTTACTTCAAATTCAAGAATTTTAAGGTATTAAGTCATTGGGGGATTTATCATCCACAATACCCAAATCTTACTATCCAAATCCACCAATGTTTTCCACTTTCATATTTTCACCACTACCGTGAAAGCCTTTTCTGTTGGAAACACAATTATGTCTTGAGACTTTTTTTTTTAAAAGAAAAATAATGTATTGAGACTTGAGTGTGCTATGTAAATATGTGCTTCCTTAGGTCTTGATGTCACGAGATCTTAAGGAGTACACGAATCTTAAGATATTCTTGGGCATAAATATTTGTAATAGTGACTTGGGCAAAGCAATTGTGGGCAGGAATAGATCAAGGTTCTAGGGCTTTGGGGTTTGAGGTTTTGGAAATTGGAACAATTGGGGCTCAAATTTTAAAAATTGTCTTATAATTATTAGAAATTGTACGTAATTAGTGATGTATGAAACCATAAACTTGAGCACTTGGGAGTTGAGAAGAAGTATTAACTTTGTTAGAGCATTCCTGTTAAGTGTGTCAAATGTATCAAATGTAAAATATTTGACATTTGGCACACTAAATACGAAAAAATTCATTTCATGAAATGTTCTAAATGTTATAATATTTGACACATATAAACAGTACCGTTCAATCTTTAAAACGATATGGATAGAAATATTAAAAAAAAAAAATTATTCATTTTTTCTTTCTTCTTTTATGACTTTTCCTTCTTCTCTCTCTTGCTTTTTTCTTCTTTCTTTTTCTGGAATCTTCACCTCTTCTTTATCTTCTGTCACTCTCTCTTCCCTTTTTCTTCTTCTTTCTTTTTCAGAATCTTCACCTCTCCCCTTTTATTCTCTCTCTCTCTCTCTCTCTCTCTCTCTCTCTCTGCTTTTTTCTCCTCCTAGATCGTTGTCATTGAGATTAGCCGTCTGTGGAGTTTAGCCTCATCGATGAGATCATCGCATGTAAGTTAGGCCCTTTTTTTTTTTGGGTTATGGATTCCATGTGATTATGGGTGGTGGTGGAGTTGGGTTGATTCTATGTGATTTGAGTTGTATAAATGGAGTTAATTCAACTTTTTTTTTTCTTTTTCTTTTTTCTTTTTTTGAGAATTTTGTGTTGATTTTAAGGATTTTTTTTTAAGTAGTATTGGAAATTGGTGGTAGCAGGTGGATTGTTGTTGGTGGTGGCAAGCTGTGCTTGTGTATAGTGGTAGGTTTATTACAGTTTTGTGCTTGTGTTTGTGTATGGTGATGAATTTTTATTTTGTGTTTTTTTTATATTGATGGTTTTTTTAGTGTTTTTTTTTAAATATTTTTATATATTATTTTAATGTATTGAATTGAAAAATAAAAGATATAATGAACGGTAAATTATAAAATGATGTGTTAAAATAATAAAATAAACTTTTTTATGCATCCAAATGGCATATTTATGAAATGGCATATTTATGAAACAGCTAATGGGAATGCTCTTATAAAGGAATCAACCCCAAACCTGTCGCCCTTCGTCTTCTGCTACATTAATAGTATGCCAAGGGTCTTGGAGCAATAAGATGTTTTGTAAATCTAATTACTATTATAAGTTGATTAAAAAAAAATTTATTTTACCTATGGACTCAAATAAATTTTAACTAAAATTTAATATTAATTAGTACTAATATAGATCATGAGGGGTAACAAATTTCAACCATATGGTGCACGGCACTTGCTAATTTTCTTTTCGTTTGCGACCTGGATATCTTTGTTTTCATGTTTCATTCGCATTGTTCAGCACTCTTTTTTCCTAGAAAAACTAACAATCCATTGACATTTTGTTTTTTTGACTTGAACAAAAATAAGAAAGAGAGAGAAAATTATTAAAAAATAATATAGATCCATAAACCTCTCACTTTCTAGCATGCTAAACTTCAACAAACGCATCAGCGAAATTGATTAAGACTTATTCCATAGAAAAAATTATTATTATTATTATCATTTTGATTGATACGGTATAATTTCAACCTATAACGCTGACTCTTGATGATATCATTAAGATAACGTACCAATCGATTTTTGATATAGATAGGATTTGAATTCCCCAACAAAAGACTTAATTAATTGAGTTAATTAGACCCCAACCACCAAATAAAAAAATATTAAAAATGAGTAGTGCTTCCAGCACACAATTGACAATAATTGAGTTAAGAAGTTTTTATTGGATTTTAGCTAGACCAGTATCGAATCACTTATATCTACTATCAACATATATTTTGTGACTATAGAGTTACTATAAAAATAAATTAAATAATCTCAGAAAATTTGAACCAAAGACAAATCCCATGGTTGACAATTG
This sequence comes from Quercus suber, assembly GCF_002906115.3. Taxonomy (NCBI): domain Eukaryota; kingdom Viridiplantae; phylum Streptophyta; class Magnoliopsida; order Fagales; family Fagaceae; genus Quercus; species Quercus suber. The sequence continues at coordinate 100,480 of NW_027069874.1, forward strand.
GCACTATTCAAACTGAGATAAGTTAAGTTATGGTAGTTGGTTGGACACAATGGTCCCCAAAAAGAAAAGAAAAAGGTAGGCTGGAGTCGGGTGTAGTTTGGACCAGTGTTTGGTGGTAGTTCGGATTCAGAGCCCCAATTTGGGTTGCTTCTGCCCAGATCTAGATCCCTATCATCAGTTGAAGCATCAGACTCCACTGATGTGATGTGGTGTCACCACAGGATAAGATCTTATAGAGATTCCCAATAGAAAATACTAGTCCTCTGCTTTCCTAAAACAAATAGTTTGTAAATAAAGCCAACAGAAACCAATCTACAAAATTAAAGATCAACCCAACAAATATAATATATCAAAAAGAAAAATGATACAAACCCCAACACTTGAGTGTTCGAAATTAACCCATAATTAAAAACAGAAAAGATAGATAGATAGACAGACAAACAATCAAATAAGTGCAAAAAAGAAAGAAAAAAAAAAGAAGAAAAACAAAGATGGACTCAGATCTTTACATTAAAAAACCTAGCTATGATAGTAGTAGTAAAGATACCAAAGAAAACTAGGCATGCATGAACACGAGGTGGTTGAAATAATATATCAGCGTCTGATATGCTTGACTTTATTCCAGCCTTTCTTGCATGAATCTCCCACAATCTTCACACCTTTCTTGAAAAAGATCTTGAGCTCCCTGGCCCTTTCCTTCACCTGATGCTCAAACCCAGCCATTTCTTTTTTTTTGAAATAGAGAGAGAGAGTGAGAGAGATAGAATTCTTTAGAGAGAGAGAGAGAGAGAGAGATATGAATTCTGAATATATGTATATATATAGAGAGAGAGAGGGATTAAGGAGGTTAGGAGGCTCTTGGTTTAGGTTTTTTTGTTATTTCCAGTTTTTAGGTGCGAGCTGCTAAAAAAAAAACTAGGAAGTAGTTTCTTGCTTGTGATAGTCTAGGTTGTTTTTTAAAACCTATGACCTCGTGGGATCCAGCGATTTAGGGACACGTGTCGTAGATCTAGTAGCTGTCTTGGTTTTCGGGGATTTTTGATGTTTTCTTGCTGAATTTTGACGCTAATTGCGGAATAAGCAAATGTGGATGTGGGGTATCTATTTGGGCCCACATGACCAATGTAGCCTTTTTATTTCTCCGCCCAACTCAGCATACCGAATTAGCTAATGTCTGCGGGGCCCACTCTACTTGGCCCAAAAACAGGGCAAGAATAATAAAAAACAACTTGCTATTTGAAAATTATTTGTTAGATAGAGTTTCAAATGCCTATCTTAAATGTCTTATTCAACTATTAAAATCTTTATTAAGATACTAATTAATTTTTACTATTTAAATTTGATGGTTGATATTTTACTGTATATATATATATGAGTTGGGTTCAAATTACACTTGGTGTTACTCTAAGTAATGTTATATCATTCAATAACTTGTTATAAAATTCATATTTTGAAAATCTCACAGTTAAATTACATATTTTAAATGTTATTAACATTTATGCCAATTTTCATGTCAATTGAATTTTATTTATCATTCAATCCATAAACTTATCTCTTATACATTATTTTAAATTACAAAAATTTGAATTTAAATAATTGATTAATGACATAGCTATTAATCTTTGATTACTATGAAATTTTGCAAGTATGGAGAATATACAAAGATAATGTAATCTAACAGTGAATTTGTCAAAATTCGCATAAAAAAAAAAAATAAATAAGTAGTGTAATATTACTTAAAATTATCTAGATGTATCTTAAACCCAATCCTATATATACAATAGAAATTTATAAAAATTGATTGATGCATTTTAAAACTTTTGTATCTTTATAGGCATGTCATACGGTCACTTTCTAGCATTTTTAAAGTTACCCTAGATGCATTTTGAATCCAAACCTTATATATATATATATATATAATAGAAATTTGTAAAAATTGATTGATGCATTTTAAAACCTTTGTATCTTTATTAGGTATGTCATACGGTCACTTTCTAGCATTTTTAAAATGGTGAATTCATGGACAATCAATAATGACTTATAAAAGCGAGTTCTTAAAATGAATTTTTTTTTTTTTTGAAGACCTTAAAATGAAATTCAATAGTTTTTTTTTTTTTTTTTTTTTTTTTTTTTTTTTTTTTTTTTTTTTTAAATATGGTTCGTGAATTTCATTCAACACCAAACTGCCCGAGACTTTGAAATTATCGCAGATGAATTAGAATTTTGAGATTTTCAAACTTTTTTTTTTATGACAATTACACAATAAATTTTTTAAAACTTATCATTTGGAGAATAAATTGGATTTTTGTATATCATCCTCAATAATTCAAACAAATAACAAACTATTTCTAAAAATAAAACACAAAATATGATTAGTATTGTTTAAATATCGATGAGGATAAAGAATGTCATCCACTCTTTTTAAAATGAAGGATAAGATTTTACAAAATTTTTGGTGAACTTATCATTTAAGAATACTAGATATCCTATAAACTTATCTTTTTGTAAATGCATATCCATCTGCCACACAATCCAAAGATGAAACGCGTCACAACGGTCAAATATATCTTTTGGTTGAACACAACGGTCAAATATAAAAGCTTTACACCATGGATTAATGATTAATGATTAATCAACTATAAATATTATGCCTACTTTTTTAGTAAAATAATTGCAACTTTAATGCCAACACAGACACAGTTATAGTATGTTAGATTACAAAAAAAAAAAAAAAAAAAAAAAAAAAAAAGGCCCCGGGTACCGAAATTGATTTCACCAGCTGGAAAATGAGCTTAAGGAGTCAGAGATGAGCCTTTTGATACTTTAAGGTCATTAAAAAAGTACATCAACGACTTGGAAAGTAAAGTTAAAGTGTGTAAATTGCCATGTACCTGTGCGTTATTAGATTTAGTAGTTCAATTTTGAAAATGCATAAAAAAACATACGGTAAAAACTTGGAAATCATGACTTGATTTCAGTTTTTTTTTTTTTTTTTTTTGCCTTGTATATTAAGGTGTGCATAATAAACATGGCTCAAAACTTAATGTTAATTATGGTTTGATGTAATCCAGCTAAATGTGCCTGTCAATTCAAGTTGAGGATAATGTTTAAGACATTGGTGGATAAAAAAAAAGAAAAAAGTTTAAGACATTGGGAGCACAATCATTCTAGGAATTCTTCTTAAGAGTGGGGCCTATTGGCCTTCCTGTCAAATTAGTAAAGCATCACAATAAGTTGGTGGCACAAAGAAAATAAGTGGGTGACAAAGAGTGTTGTGTCAAAGGAAAAGACGAAGAAAGAATTCCCTAGAAATTTATTTATTTTTGGATAACCAAGAAAGATCTGTCTAGAAGAATATGAGGAGATGAACCCAAATTCAGACTGCCAAGTAGATCTGTCTCCTTTTAATGTCACCAAGGCCATGGCCACATGAAAAAGCTTCTTGATTCAAGAATACCACCGTGTCCAAGAAATAAGTAACCTCAAAAAGTAGTGGGCTTTTAATTTTGAAGCCAATTTAGTATAAAATTAAGGGAAATGTTTATAAGCTTTTGGGATACTGATTAATAATTTATTTTTAAAAAAATTTTGATACTATTTTTTATAAAAAATAAAAAAAAATATTAAAATATTAATTACTTTTTTTTTATAAAAATTTTCTTTAAATAAATTATTAACTAATACTCTAAGAGCTCTCATTAGCATTTCTTTAAAATCAAAACAACGAGGGATCAAAGTTGGTGGGATAAGTCAGTTCATGCTCAATTAATATTATCAAGCAACCACCTCGAAGTGGATAAGTGCATATTAATTCCAACTCGTTGATAATTCCCACCACCTATTTAGATAGCCTCAAAATTGGCAATAGTAACGAGGGAAAAGTTAACGGAGGTACTGATTTGTGTAATATTTTTAGAAATTTTTTATTGCAGAGTTTTTTTTTTTTTTTAAGAAAGTAATATTATAGAAAATGGTCTATTGTAATAATAAGTAACACTACCTTTACAGGACTCATGATAGTAATGACAAGTAATGCTATGTTAACAATATTTTTATAATAAATTTTAAGTGACAAATTATTATTGGTTATAATCTTAGTTCACTATTGACATCACTTTTTTAGTACTAGTCATATAAAATTTGTTATGAAAATATTATGATTTATGAACATAACATTACTAATATTGAGTCATTGACAACAAAAATTGAATAATATTAACTTGGGACCGTCATTGCAAAACTAAAAAGGTGGTTGAAAGAAAAAAAAAATTAAAAAAAAGAAAGAAAAAAAAAAGTAATTCTAGAGATATAAATTTTTTTACAAAAAATTTTACAAATAACTGAAGTGATAAGTAATTATTGGTAAATGAAAAAGGGAAGTTAGTTGTGGGTTTAGATGAAAACCAGTAAGAAGTTGCTATAGGGTCTGCATTTGTAGCCCAAGCCCAAAAGATATGGGTTAAAAGCCCAACGAACTCAAGACAATGAATTTGTAGAGAGTGGGCGAAAGAGCTGGGCTAGTTATGAATTAAACAATGGTTGGCTAGGTTACTTGCAGTGTTGATAACATGAAATAATACTTGAAAAACTCCCTGAATGAATGTCCGAAGAGGTGTTTTATTAAGTGAACAGTAGTTACAACATTCAGAGTTACAGTAAAGTTTTTCTTTCTTTTTTCTCCGTCCCCCATTATCAGGAATCCTTCTTCTTTATATAGCACCCTTTCCCATCATCTCCATCGTCCACCTGTTCTTCATCTGCGTATCTACTCAAGTACATGTCACGTCATGTGTCTACTTTAGTTCTTTGTGAGTGGCGGTAGCTGAGGTTACACTGTTCAGGGGTCTTCTCCACATAAATACGGCCAGAAAAGCTGTTGCAGTGCATTAAATATGGTGGTAGCAGCTTTTCCTTTAGATATTTTTTAGTTCTGATCATCTCCAGACCTACCCAGAACTTATCATTATCATTGAGATTGCTAGGAAGATCATTTGGACCTTCCACACGTTTGATTGATCAAGGTTATTTGTGACCGAGGAGTAAGACATCTTTGGACCAGTAGTGGCCTCTTCGAACGGTACTCCCCCTCTACTTCTGGGCTTCCTGCCTTCAGATGGGCCGTTCCAGCCAACTATTGCTCCTCGGAAATATAATACTCCTCAACATGGTGCTCCAGGCCCATTGAGTAGCTCTGGGTTTTTACCCCCCACAGTTGCCATAACAACATTTTATAAAAATATTATAAAATAATTTGTGGCTGTAACATTACTCATCTGAAAAGAAAAGAAAAAAAAAAAACCTTACTGTTATTTGTCCACAATTTTGTATACAAATTGTCCCATGCTAGTTATGTAAAAGGAACAAGGACGCTGATTGCAGCATTCTATTATCTTCTTTCTCTTTGTGCTTGAGTTGTAGGGCAAGATTTGATCAACTTGAAAGAGTACGCTAAGAGTTTTGTAATTCAACTGATTGACATCTCGTGGTGTTTCCAATATATCTAGGATTTAAATCCCATTAAAAAAAAAAAAATACTTGAAAGAGAATGATCTATCATCTATATGATGTAATGTGTGATCACTTTAAATTGCAGTTCCAGGGTTCTAAATTCAACTAAACATCAATGGTTTATGTGGATTAGTTTGATCCCCTCAAGATTGGCTTTAGAGCAAACACAATCTCTTAGACTAGGTTGCTCTTGGTGTTGCTGTAAGGGGTTACAAAGGAAGCCTTGTAAATTGTAATGATCATACACTTGCTACAAATTCAGCTCACAGGAAGCATACGCTTAAGATTACAAAAATTGTTTCATGTTGCAGTACTTGGGGGATTCAATAGAATTTCACGAGGTGCTAATCAAGGCACTAGGAGGGTCCACAATCCAATTGACTATGATATTAGTAAAGCTCTCCGTCCAAGCTATGGTGGATTCATAGATCCTAAGAATTCTAATCATACAGTAGCATTAGAAGAGCCATTTCCTGCCCTATCAAAAAGGCTCTGTCTCCTGAAAAAAAGAAAAAGAAAAAGAAAGGCTCTCTCTGGGCTTTGTTCCAAAGAGAATCTATTAACCATTGTCTTTTTCTCTTCTTTTCTTGTCTTTCTTGCATGCCGTTATCATATAGCCAAACAAATAATGCAGATAGCTAGATACCTATATTTACATACATTACTAGGAAGATAGTAATGCATATGTAGTGTATATTACATACATTACAGTATAGGGGCAATGTAGAAAGCCTCTCTTGTTATCACATTTTATTTATATAAAAGGAATATAAAAAATTAATGAGTAGAAGAAAATCTTGGGTTTGAAGAATCCTTGAGCTATGGAAAACAAAGGAAAGAGTTTGTCAATTGAGTTCAAGCAGCATACATCCTGTCATGCTTTCCAAACGTAGATGATCTTACAACATATCTATCCCAAAATAGCATACTAAATAGTTTGCTACAAGAGCAATTAAACATGATATATGAAAAAAAAAAAGTAAGAAAGAAAAACAATAAGACTTAGGAGATTTTAAAACAAATTACTCAAACATATAGACATATATTGACCTGGCTTAAGAGAGATCCGTTAGGAAAATAGATCATGAAGTTCTCATCCTGTGGATGCTTACAGGTCCGATTTCATAACTGAATGTAAGTGAGCATAATATATTATAGTTAGATTTAATATCAATGACCCGAGGAAAAAAGTAGGTCCAACTTCCACAAAATCCCTGGCTATCAAAATGGCTAAAATAAAATTTTTAGGACAAAAATGTTAATAATAGTGTCATGGCATTGTACAGCGAATGTATTAAAATGGAGGAACTTAAATTTCCAGTCCAGCAATAAGAACATCCAAGGACACACCCAATGATGAATAACTGTAAAGAGTTCTCACCGGAAAAGTGAGCTGCACTAAAGATGACTGAGCTTATGAAGACTGCTCGCTGCCATTTCATTGTGGCTGAAATTGATCTCAACAGAAACCCTCTGTAAACAGTTTCTTCCAAAAGGGGAGTTGTAATACAGTAAACAAGGAAACAAGTTGCTTTTGAAATGTTGCTGCTTAGGAGGATCTCCTTCAATACAGGGTTGTTCACAGCCTGCATGCAAATGTCATAAGAGAAGTTACTTGAAAGAAAGCTGCATTTCCAAAAATTCAGAGCTCCAAGTCCTGTGAAACCCCAGCCTCCACTGATTAAAATATCTCTTTTCATGAGATATTTAGGAACACATAAATATGGAGGAAATAAAACCCCCAAATTCCCCCTCCCAAAAAATAAAACTAGAAACTCAACAAAACGAGGCAAGAGGTGAGAATTTATGAGTTCCTTCTAAAGCAATAAGGTGTTGTATGCATACACCAAAGCCTTGAAGCATATTACCCAAGCAAATGCCCTAAGATGAAGTTCTAAGACAAGAAATCAAGAACTCTTTGGTCCACACTGTAGATTGAAGAATAGATGCCACCAAACTCATCATTCTTTTTCCTTATTCCATAATATATAATGAGGTAACATTTAAACAACTGTGGAAATTTAACGACTTCTTTTTGTTCCCCATAGCATTTGGATAGAATATAAAGCCTTCGAAATTAACCCATAACCAGGAATGATGATCAGGTGATCCTTCACCATCCAGCTTCCAAAATATAATAAATTCCAGATTAAAAAATAATAATTCAGATTTTTTATGAGTGTAAATTCTCCAACCTTTGCAACTCTTGACCAGCACGGCTGAATTCCAAAGATGCAATTACAATGTTCACTCGAAGAGGTTAAAGAAAAGATAAAATTACAGGCATAAGATACCTTAGAAAATACTATCTAAATTTGATGTGAGACCCACTTGGGGAATTTCTAGTTACCAAGTTATGTCTAATAGTCTATCTTTTCTATAAGGTTATATGTTGATGTTTTAGTTAACCCATGTTCTATAGGTTTCAGAAATCAAGAATGGTCTGTTAATTTCTAGATTTTGAGAACAGACGCAATAATGTGGTCTGGTCTCAGGTCCAATGGACTATAACTTTAATTTCAAGTCCTAGTCTCTGTTAGAATCAGAAGTGCCAATTATCTAATTACGTCAATCCAATCTATCAAATCTTCAATTAAAAAAAGTGCAGACAGCAGCTCAGAAGCTCCTTTTGAGGGTATGATTGAATTCTTTGACATAGTATATGAGTGATTGCTTAAGAAACATATGAATGATTGTTGAGACTTTTATCCTAAATTGTTTCTTCATCTTCTTCTTGAAAGCATTCATTTTTAACTGCTTGCAAAACAGATGTGATTTGCTACTTAATGCATCAGCCTGGAAAATTCTAATTGTTCAATTAAACCTATAAAATTTCCTTTAATTGATCCCCAAGGTGTGGCACAATTGGCTAGGCACCACAGCTCATGAAGCTGAAGTTGCTCTGAAAACCTCTTCTAAATGCTTTAGTTGTCTGAAGAACTATGCACATCATAATACAAGTTGTACAACCTATAATTCTCAATGAAATTTTCATCATCTGAAAATTTTTATCAAGCTCTATGCAAAGAATACAACCCCTTCAACTACCAAAACTCATCTTCGATCAATTCCTAAGTATACTAACACTCTAACTGGCTCACTGTATCTTTATCCAGTTTTCCAATAATAAACATGTATGCATTAGGCAAATGAGAAAGCAATTCCTCAGCAGTTTGACATAAACAGCTGTGGCATCTCTATCAGCTAGTTAGCTAGTGTCATTGGCCTTCAGCTTCTGGTTTTCGGACTAGTAGCTAAATTGCTTTTGCAAAAATCTTCGGATCATATCAGTCTTTTATTCATTTAAAAGATTAACTTACTCAAAAACTATAGATAATCTCATGAACAAAAAGGAAAAAACTAATCTCAAGATTTGGTGTGGATCAGCAGAAAACTGTAATGCACCAACCTTGGGCCCAATCAATCTGTCAGCAAGGATTGATGTAATGAAAACCAACAGAAACAGAAACCCACATCCTAGTACTGATGCCAACAACCAGTTCCGCTCTTTCGATAACTTGTTAGCTTTAAAGAAGTTTATAAACTTATATTGCGGCTTAGCAGTCCACTGTAGTAGAAACAGAGTCCCAATGAGCTCTAGAATTTGAACTGCAAGCAGTGATAATATCTGCAAGGGGGTCAAACATCAGTCATCAGTGAGCAAATTCATTATCAGAATCACAGGCAAAAGTGAGAGTTTAAACAAACAAGTGCAGCAGAAAGCAACTTGGGATTCTTAATTTGAACACTGTGCAAGAATGTAATCAGAAAAAGAGCCCACAAAAGAGTTAGACTGATGCACTCAGCATCATCATTGAAGAAAAGAGAGAAAAAAAATAAATGCTTTAGTTGTCTGAAGAACTATGCACATCATAATACAAGTTGTACAACCTATAATTCTCAATGAAATTTTCATCATCTGAAAATTTTTATCAAGCTCTATGCAAAGAATACAACCCCTTCAACTACAAAAACTCATCTTCAATCAATTCCTAAGTATACTAACACTCTAACTGGCTCACTGTATCTTTATCCAGTTTTCCAATAATAAACATGTATGCATTAGGCAAATGAGAAAGCAATTCCTCAGCAGTTTGACATAAACAGCTGTGGCATCTCTATCAGCTAGTTAGCTAGTGTCATTGGCCTTCAGCTTCTGGTTTTCGGACTAGTAGCTAAATTGCTTTTGCAAAAATCTTCGGATCATATCAGTCTTTTATTCATTTAAAAGATTAACTTACTCAAAAACTATAGATAATCTCATGAACAAAAAGGAAAAAACTAATCTCAAGATTTGGTGTGGATCAGCAGAAAACTGTAATGCACCAACCTTGGGCCCAATCAATCTGTCAGCAAGGATTGATGTAATGAAAACCAACAGAAACAGAAACCCACATCCTAGTACTGATGCCAACAACCAGTTCCGCTCTTTCGATAACTTGTTAGCTTTAAAGAAGTTTATAAACTTATATTGCGGCTTAGCAGTCCACTGTAGTAGAAACAGAGTCCCAATGAGCTCTAGAATTTGAACTGCAAGCAGTGATAATATCTGCAAGGGGGTCAAACATCAGTCATCAGTGAGCAAATTCATTATCAGAATCACAGGCAAAAGTGAGAGTTTAAACAAACAAGTGCAGCAAAAAGCAACTTGGGATTCTTAATTTGAACACTGTGCAAGAATGTAATCAGAAAAAGAGTCCACAAAAGAGTTAGACTGATGCACTCAGCATCATCATTGAAGAAAAGAGAGAAAAAAAAAGAAGTAAAATTAAATGAAGAACTCTCCATCATGAGATAAAAAAATAAAAAATAAAAACTAGGTTACACAGTGCCCAGATTACCACACCCTATTGCTTAGCCACATTATAGAGCGAGAGGCATGAAAACAAGACTCGTTGCCATTAAGTAATCATTGTCCCTTTTACCAAAAAAACAGCAAGGGTTTGGCGAGTACATGATTACATGGTGTGTCATTAGCCTTAATTGCAGATGCCTATTCAGACTTGTCCAATTTCAAACAATATAAGCCCCCACCCAAAAGCACCTTCTGAGCTAGATAAGCTGCATTTTATGAGAAGCAAAGAGAGTTTTATATAATAACAAAAACAAATACTAAAAGAAAATAAAATAACAATGATTGGTTATTTTGTTTCTTGACTTTGCCCCCACAGTACATCCCCAACGTACTCAGGCTGGCTAGTTTCTTTTTAAATAACATTTTTTCTTTACTTATCCCAAAAAAAAAAAAAGCCACAATGATGATTGGTTTCCTTTGTAAATCACTTTTCATCATTTTCTTCTCTCCTATTTCATTGTTACCGGTAACCAAACAGAGTGTAATAAACGGCAACTATTGATCAGAAAGATCAAATGCACTCACTTCAGTCTGTGGATCCAGATGAGGTTCATGCAAAATCTCAGCAACCACAGACAACCCTCCAAAACTCAAAGGAATGTGCAAAATAAACATATAAAAAGCCATGGTGCTCCATATACTCCCACTATCCCATGGAATATCTGTTGACAGCACCGAGAAGCCCTACAATCAAGGATCACAAAAGACCCCATCCCCGTATTAGTAACAAAATACACATAATTGAAAATGGTAGTTAATGCATGCTAATTATTCAGCATACATGTCACAACCACATTTTCTGTATTGATAAAAAAAGTAATTGAAACACAAACCCCATTTCACATTCACAATATATATAGCCTATAATGTTTTTTTTTTCTTCTAATAACAGAAAAACCTTGGCAACCAAAGTCTTGCACACCCATTTCTGAAACACCCATGTCTGTATTTTAGTATGTCAGAATTGTTAGAATTACTTATCAATTAATGTAGAAAAAAATAATCTTTAACAAAATTTCGGATAAACCCAGAATATGATACGAATGGAATTAAATTAAGATAAAGCAAGTAGTAATTTAGAATCAACCTGAGAAGAGGCTTCATGGTCATGGGTGTTTTCATTTTCGGTGCAATAACACTGGAAAGAAGCTTTGGATCTTAGCTTGAGTTTGCATTCCGAGGAACAGAGAAGAACACTTGAAGATGGATATAAAGTTGGGTTTTTGCTAAACTCTTGGCTTAATTTAGGCGGTGTAGGATAGCATTGTAAGTGTAACAATATCATTTCACTCAAAACGCTTTCCTCAGCTACTCACTCTACAGCGTTAGAATGGCCCTTTTATCTGGTCATCTGCTTTTTATCTTCTTTTACGTCTGTCTAGTCCCCACCCACCCCGCGGAACTTGACGGTATTTGGGGACTAGCACAGTAAAGAGATGAAATATAATAAGTTAACACGGGTTTGAAAATTTTTAGCAAACTAGCATCTCAAGTTTTAAACTTGAGATCCATATATAACTCGAGACTTAGGTGTTGTTTGAATTTTGCCAAACTCAATTAACAAAATTGAGTTTTGTTAACTCATATCTCAAAACTCGTGGGCCTCACATGTATAATGTTTGTTTGGCTTTTTTTCCGGATGTTAACCTAGTTAACAAAACTGAGATTTTTGGGATATGAGTTATCAAACTTGAAAACTCTTCCGGGCTGTTTTCAATTTTTTTGAGTTTTGAGTTATGTTAACTCAATGGCANTAAAATTTCTCCAAACAAACAGACCCTTATACTTGAATCGGACTTGAACTTATTGCTAGATCTGTAATGTATTCGTGACTTGAATTAGGTTTCACGCTATGTGTATATGTAAGAAAGAATGCAATTAAACTAAAACAATCCTCATCAAAAGCACTGTTGGCAAATATTGGGGGGGGGGGGTTAAACTTTGTGTTTTTTTATAAAAGATAACAAAAAGGTTTTGAAGAAAACAAAGTCTATATTTAGAAATCATTTGTAAAGAAAATTAAACAAAGGGAGCAACAATTTATTTGGGAAAAAGGTTTTGAAACCCCAATTAAACATGAGAAAGGATTGATTTAGAGAAAATGGTTTCATGGGTTTTCTTTTGAAAATGGGAGCTTTAAGCTAAAAATCCATGGTTTTTATTCATCTTTGAAGAAGTAAGAAACTGCCTTAACTCCAGTAGAAGTTGCAACAGCTCTAGCAAAGCTGGAAGCTCCAATAGAAGCTCCAGCAATTGACACATCCAAAAGTGACATCATCAACCCATTAATGTCCAATCCTAGCAGCTTGTTGCCATACCCAAATAAGCAAGGGTCCTATAAAAGAAACATATCATTTTAAACTAAGATTCTTACCTCCAGCTGCAGTACTAGAAATAGGAAAATCCCATAAAAGTTATCCATTTTAGCCAAACCCATGAATTTAATATAGAATATTTTCTCTAGCAAAATACCTCATACAGCTACATCATCCAGCTTGTTAGAACAACTACTGCTGTAAAGCTGTCAGCCGAGCAATACTATTATATTGTTGTGTCAGCTGCAGCAGCAACCTTAAAATTTCAAACTTTCTTCTTTTAACTAAAAACCAAAAAGCCACTAATGAAATCACTTACTTTGTAAAAACTTTTTCTTATTTGCTAAATTTCCCTTAAACTAATTCTAATCTAATTACATATTGGCTCTATATAAAGAAAATCAAGTCACACACTAACACACCCACTATCCATCTCTCTCTCACTTTCTTATTCTAAAACTTCATCATTTTGCTGCCCATAAACATATCTTCATTTCCTTCTCCATCTCTCTCACAAAATCTTTCTCCTTTGAAGGCAACATAACCCATGACATAACACAAAAAACACTCCAGCACCAGCTATAATCTCATGTATTTACTATATTTAACTTCAATATCTCTCAACTTCCTATATTCTACAAACACATTCTCCAAAATATCCATACATACTTCTCATGATCTTTAAACTCCATGTCTCACAAAGTATATATATACAAGATCCATATTCAAAAAAGTTTCTACATATACTTCCCATACATATTACAACACTATTTCTCACAAAACATATATATTTCTTTTCATCTCCGTACGCCTTAAAAGACATCAAACACTCTTCCAATAACATATTACAAAGTCCTTTCTCATGGAAGGCATATGAACATTAAAGACTAAAAGTCATTCTCTAGAAGACACAATGATTTCATATTAAAGCCATTCTCATGAAAGACATAAAATTTCTAATACTAAAAGTCCTTCTTATGGAAGGCAATATCACTCATATTTGACTAAAAACTAAAAGAGTATTACATGAGGAAAATTATTTAAGTGCATGATAAAGAGGATAAATTAACCAACTTATGCACATGGCTGAACATATTTTCTTTCCCTCCAGTTGCACCTATTTTTCTCCTTTAATTGTGAAGTCACTAGAAATGACTCATAATATCACATTGTACCGTTGGACTCATTTTATCATGATAGAATGCAATACCACTCATATTTGACTAAAATAAAAGAGTATTACATAGGGAAAATCATTTAAGTGCATGATAAAGAGGATAAACTTAACCAACCTATGTACACGGCTAGACATATTTTCTCTCCCTCTAGTTGCACCTATTTTTCTCCTTCAATTATGAAGTCTCATGAAAGAACTCATAATATCACATTGTACCGTTGGACTCATTTTACGATGTTGCTTAAAGTTTATAAGTCCACTGATATTATACGACTGAAGCCACAAACTATGAGATAAGTCATTATATTTTTATCTCCAAATTATACTGTTGAGTATATTTTAATTCATTATCATTGTACTGTGGACTCATATTATTATGCGCTAGAATGTTATCAGCTCATAATGCTATACGGCTGGAGCACAAATTAAATAAATAGTAAAGTGATGCTATACAGCTGGAGTCAGAAACATAAAAGATAAGTCAAAGTTTTCTCCATCTTTAAAATTACATTATTAAGTATATGTTAACTCATTATTATTGTACCTTTGGATGCAAGTTACTTTAATATCATCTCATTATTTTATAAAACACGATCTCACTAATACTTCATTAATGAACATAGTATTAATAAATTGATCTACCATCGTTGAGCATATTATTCGACATAAACCACTGATAGACATATATTATTTGGACATAAATCACTGCTGGACATATATTACTTGGACATGAACCACTTTGGATATGTAATATTTGGATATAAACCACAACTTGATATATATTATTTGGACATAAACCATCACTGGACATGCATTATTTGGACATAAACCATTGCTGGACATACTTTATTATATTGAATATGAATTATACCACAACTGGATATAAACTATTGGACGTATCCCATTACTAGACATATGACTACTTAATTAATTATGGTCTATCGTCAAATAATTTGGTCTAGCAAACATCTCAGCATTAAAGACACTGATCTGAAATACTACGAGATAAATGTTGATCATTTCGTCACTCTTGTTTCGAAAGAAGCTTTCTACCAAAGACCTCGAGAACGCTCGAATTCACATCATTTACCAGCACAGTACCTTGCCGCGACCTGTTCACTGGTCCTAAGCAGGTCTCCAGGCTTCAACAGACAACTTAGCACATTTCCGACCTGTCTTTTATGAAGCCTAGTAATGGAGAGCTTTGATTTGATGTGGAGGTTCTTGCTTTAGTTTCTTTCTTGCGCCATCCCTGAAAATGCCCTCACTGTTGAGAGACTTGTGGTGTTACGATCGAGAATTTAACCTTAGTTAGAAATTCGTCATTCAGTAGAGAAGCACGGCTATTCGTAAGTGTCCCCCTACTCGTGAAACCGAATTCCGGTCAGAGTTCCCCGTACCGATTGTTCTATTGCTCTGTCATTCGGATCAACCCTTCCACCGACTTACTCGTGCTGCTTACCACTTCAGATGTACTTTCTCATGTGAAAGTCTTAAAAGCCAAGAAGTTCATCCCTACTACGCAAGAAAGACATCGTGGCTACGTAGCAAAAATGGTCCCCAACAAATATACTATTTAATAACTTTTCATTAAATTAATATTTTGAAAATTATACTATTAGATTACATGTTTCTTACGTTCTTAACACACTTACACACATACTAAATTTTGTATCAATCGGATGTTATTTGCTATTCGATTTAAAATCTATCTCTTATGCACAAATTAAATATATACAAAAACTTAAAATTTAAATATTTGATCAATGACATGGTTATTGATCTCAAATCATCTTGCAATTTTGTTAGAGAGTATAAGAAGAAAATCTAATTCAATAGTAAATTTGTTCAAAATTTTTCATCTATTAAAAAAAATGGGTAAATTACAATTTACCCACCTGTGATTTGGCCAAAATTTAAGTTGTCTACAGTGATTTGAAATTTGCACTTTACCCATTGAGTCTGTCCCATTAGGGTTTCGTAACCCACTCCTCACTTTTTTGTTATAAACATGAAAAACACAACAAAATTAGCGCGACGATTGGCAATGAGGTGAGGCGAACGGAAAAAAGATCAAAATGTGGCATTTGTATATATTAAAAAAATTATGTCTTCTCAAAACATCAATAGAATATTGAATTTAGCAAATCATCCTTAATTCCTTTAATAACTCTGCTTGATTCTCAAGAGAATCAATCAACTTGAACCATTGAAACCCAAAATTTGCAAATTAGAATTAGAAACTACCATAAACACATCTCAGTTACTCAATTCAAAGTCCCACTCAAATTTTCCACACACCCATTGAACAAAATTCTAAATGAACAAAGATAAACCTAGAATTCAAAATTGAATTTTGTTCCTTTTCCCACACTTTCCTAGCAACAATCAACTTAAACCATTAATTCCTAAATTCCGCAACTTAAAAACCACCATAACACATCTTAATTATAAAGGCCAACTCAGATTTTCCACAACCCCCACTAGAAAAAAAAAAAAAAAAAAAAAAAAAAAACCAAAATATCCAAATACCCAAACGATCAAAATACCCAAATTATAGCATGCAAAACCATTCAATCAAGCCCAAAGCAAAGAATTTTTACCCCACCTTGTATTGTTTCAGTCTCCAAAGACTAAACAAATAAAAGCCCAAAATTTAAAATTCAATTTCATTCATTTTCCTACACTGTCCTAGCAACCAAATAAGGAAGGAAGAAGTTTGGAAGGCTAGAGAGAGAGACCTTGGAGCAAAGGTGAGAAGAAGTGGTCAAATTATCTCATATTGTGGTTCGGTGGAGCTCAATTGTGGGCCTAGACTTTGGATTGAGAGAGAGAGAGAGAGACTAGTATGAGCATTTTCATCTTTACTAAATACCAAAATGTTGCTCAAGTAGTTGATTTGATGGTACAAGCTAATGTTTGAGTGACTTTTGTGTTCTATTGAAATTCTTGAGTTGAGGTTTTAAATTTTTACATGTATCTCATTTTGATCTTGTTTTCTTTAATTTTGTTATGTTTTTCTTGTTTATAATGGAGAAAGTGAGGAGGTTGGTTACGGAACCTTAATGAGTCAGACCTTTGGTGGGTAAACGCCAAATTTCCAACCACAGGTAGACAACTTAAATTTTTGCCAAAATGCAGACAAGTAAGTTGTAATTTACCCAGAACACATTGGGTGGAGACTTGAATGCAACTCATTTAACATATATGTATAAGAACCTATATGACCTAAACGTACAATCTATTCTACAATCTTTTTTTTCTTTTCTTAAAAAAAAAAGTACCATCTATTCTACAAAAATTTTCAACAAACAATAATGATCACCAATAGAATCATCTTACTTCCAATAGTAATAAGCTGAGTTTTATTAAACCATTGTCATGATAGTTATGTCCATGAAAGTAATGATGCCATATGCTTCTATTGGAACTCTTATCAAACACCTAGAAGGCTAGAACCATCTAGAATGAATATTTTATTATTCATGCATATTTGTTTATCTTTTTAATATATATATATATATATATATTTTGCATCTAGCTTGGATCTTAGCTAGTTTTAAGTGAAATCCAGATTAACTAAAAGGAGATAGGAAAAAGAAAAAGAAAATAAAGGTATATATGTATTATTGAAGTTTCCATTAGTTAAGATTATAAGTCTTAAAAATTAAAACTTAGTAAATTAGTGTTTTTTCTTAAGAAAATAGTAAATCGGTGTAGATATTAAAAATAATCACAATTTTTATTGCTCAAAGTTTTCTAGGAAACAAATAGAATAAGTGTAAAAATATATTACTAAAGACCATAGTCATAAAATTTGGATATAAAATTTACTTTTATTTTTATTTTATTTTATTTTATTTTTATTTTATTTTATTTTTTGATAAGAAGACAGCACTTTTATTTAAACAAGAGAAACAATGATAGAATCCTGGATGAGGGCTTGTACAATACAAGAAGGAGGCTCCCCAATCCAAACACATGAGTCCTTTAAGCTAAGTGCAAACTTTGCTAAAAGATGGGCAGGTTGATTCCCTTGCCTTCGGACATGAGAAACATTAACCGAATGAAACTCCGAGCTGATTAGCTACATACCAAGGCACAAAGAATCAACAGATGAAAGGGGGACGGACTGACCACAGAGAGCACGTACCATCACCAAAGAGTCTCCTTCCAAAACCACATTTTGAAGACCCAAATCCCATGCTAGTTGAAGGCCAACTTCAAAAGCTTTTGCCTGAACTTCAAGTGGGCCCAAAGGAACATGAAAATGTTTGCCCATAGCTGCCATAATACGCCCAGCATCATCCCTTATCACAACTCCCATTCCCACGGAGCATCTAGGCTTGGATAAGGCGCCATCCACGTTAATCTTAAGCACGGATGGTGGTGGTGGGGTCCAGGTGATTGAAATGAACTCCGGTATGACTGTTATAGAATTTGTCGCTGCTGCATAATTTATCAGGTAATGAGAAGCCCATTGAACAAGAGCTTCTGGAGTCTTCCTAGAACCCCTATGTCGGACCGAGTTACGGTTACTCTACAATGACCAGGCTATCGTGACCACCAAAGCCACCTTCTCCTCATCAAACTCTTCTATCATCAACAAGAACCACAACAGATCAAAAAAGGAATGGAACTGGCCTGACCTGAGTGAACTAGGAAGCTTCGAATAGCTCAGAACCAACTGTGCTCTAGGACAAGACCAAAACAGGTGACCAGTAGATTTGGAAGCAGAGCCACATTGGTCACATTGGTTATCCGTGAGCACTTTACGTTGAAACAAAATATCTTTGGTAGGTAGAATATTACGACATGCCCTCCAAGCGAGGTGATGAACCTTGTGAGGGATGGGAAGACGCCATAGTTTCCTCCAAAAACTCCGATGACTGGAGTCTTCCTAGAACCCCTATGTCGGACCGAGTTACGGTTACTCTACAATGACCAGGCTATCGTGACCACCAAAGCCACCTTCTCCTCATCAAACTCTTCTATCATCAACAAGAACCACAACAGATCAAAAAAGGAATGGAACTGGCCTGACCTGAGTGAACTAGGAAGCTTCGAATAGCTCAGAACCAACTGTGCTCTAGGACAAGACCAAAACAGGTGACCAGTAGATTTGGAAGCAGAGCCACATTGGTCACATTGGTTATCCGTGAGCACTTTACGTTGAAACAAAATATCTTTGGTAGGTAGAATATTACGACATGCCCTCCAAGCGAGGTGATGAACCTTGTGAGGGATGGGAAGACGCCATAGTTTCCTCCAAAAACTCCGATGCGAACTATCTGATGAGACTATAGCATTCTGGGTAACACGATGACTCTTCATAGCCATCGTATAGGCACTACGGACTAAAAAGCAGCCATTATTAGTTTCCACCCAAATAAAACAATCCCCAGGCAATCTGATACTCAGCGGTATGCCCAAAATAGTATCGGCATCAACAGGTAAGAAGATTTGGCGAACAACATCTTCATTCCATGTTTTCCTCTCCGTATGGATAAGCTTACTCACCCTAGTATCCTGATGAAGGAAAATTCTGGGAGAAATAACTTCATAACATGATCCCCTAGGCAACCATTTATCCCCCCAAATACGGATATCCTTGCCATTACCAACCCTCCAACGAACACCCTGCTTGACAATGGATTGAGCCGAAAAAATACTACACCAAGTATAAGAAGGGTTGCTTTCGAGAGTAGTGTTCAAGAAGTCACCATTAGGAAAGTATTTGGCCTTGAGGACCCGGAAAAGAAGAGAATTATGGCCAGTTTGAAGCCGCCAGCCTTGTTTAGCTAGCAAGGCCAAATTGAATAATTTTAAATCTTTGAAACCCATCCCACCACACTCCTTTGGTTCACACAACTTATCCCAACTCAACCAAGCCATCTTCTTTTCCTCTCCTCGTTGCCCCCACCAAAATTGCCTAATCATACTAGTAAGCTCATCACAAAGAGAATTCGAGATCTTGAAACAACTCATGATGTACGTTGGGATGGCTTGGGCCATCGCTTTTATCAAGACCTCCTTACCTGCCTTTGAAAGAAGTTTACCTTTCCAACCGGCCAACTTCTTGGAAAGTTATCTTTTATATCATTAAAGCTGGCTCTTTTGTTTCTCCCCACTAGAGATGGCAATCCCTATTATTTTTCATGTTGCTTAATAACTTTTGCTCTAAACCTATTCTAGATTTCCTTCTGAATCTCTCTTGAGGTGTTGGTGCTAAAAAGCAGAGACATCTTAGCACGATTGAGTTGTTAACCCGATGCCTTCTCATACACTTAGAAAATCCGTTGTAAAGAATCACAATCGGATAAGGTAGCCTTACAAAAAATGAGGCTATCATCGGCAAAGAACAAGTGTGAAAGTTTAGGACCCCTCCTGCAGACAGAAATACCCTCTAGAAACCCTTCCTCCACTAACTTCTTAATCAGAGCAGATAGACCTTCAGCCACAATGAGAAAAAGATAAGGCGATAAATGATCACCTTAGCGAATTCCCCTTGAAGGATAAATGTAATTGCTAATCTTCCCATTAATTCGAAAAGAATATGAAACTGTAGTCACACATCTTATAATCAAACTCCTACATCTTGAATCAAACCCCAATTTCTCCATAATCTTCTCCAGGCACACCCATTCAACACGGTCATATACCTTGCTCATATCAAGTTTCAATGCCATCTCACTCTTCCTCCTAGCATTCTTCTGGCTAATGTGATGCATAGCCTCAAAAGTCACAAGAACATTATCTGTAATCAACCTACCATGCACAAAAGTACTTTGGGTATCACTGATGATAGAGGGGAGAACTTTTTTGAGCCTGTTAGCAATCACTTTAGAAAAATTTACTTTTATTATTTGGTGGGAAAAAACCATCCAATTGGATATATTGTAGGTTTAGGGTTCGTTTGGATACAACTTATTTTACTAAAAACTAAAAATACTACAGCAAAATAATTTTTAAATATATAAATAGTATCGTAGGACTCATTTTTAATGAAAATATTGTTAAAAAATTAAATTTATGAGTCTCATAAACAGTATACAGACCTACTAATATCCTGAAAAACGGCTGAAAAGTAAGTAGGTAAGTATTACCACTACTGTGTACTTTTTTACTGTTCATATTCTTGGTGCACTGTTCATATTCCATGAACAGAGCATCAGGCGCTGGTCTCAAAAAAAGGAAAAAAGAAAAAGGAAAACGCGCAATGAACGCGCTGAAAAAAATACTCCTATTTTTATTTAGTTTATTTTGAAAAAGAACTTTCATCATTAATTTAGATTTAAGAGTGAAACCAAAGCATATGAATCGAAAGTTGAAACAGAGCAAAGGAAGAAAAAAGAACGCTGAAACTCATCAATGTCGTCGAGTGGGGTCATAGCGGAACTGCATAGAAACTCCAGCAATGGGGCCAAAGTGGTGGATGAGATTGTGAAATTGGAGAGAAAGATATTTCCCAAACACGAACCGCTTGTTAGATCCTTTGATGATGAGATGAGAAAGAAGAACTCTGGATTGCTTTACGTGGAGGTCGATGGGGAAGTTGTAGCCTATGTCATGTATTCTTGGCCTTCTTCCTTAAACGCTTCCATCACTAACCTCGCAGGTTCCCAACACTTTTTCCTTCTTTCAGTTTTACAAAGTTTTCATCGTATGAAATTTGATAATTTCAATATATTGTTTCTTTTATCGATTGGTTCTGTTCTTTGAATATGAAATTGATGACCTTTAGAGACCCATATGCAAAAACTGTCTGAAATTCATGATTTTTATCCGTGTCTGAATAGTTGAAGTGCTAAAGTTTTGTGTCCCTTGTTGTGGGGTTGTGAGTTGGTGAAACTTCAAATATGCTTGTCACCCATTTGATGAAAGTACCAAAACAGAATAAAGGCCAAAATACATTGTTGGTCTCTAACTTTAGCTTATGAGCAATTTTACTTCTTGGCAAACTTAAAGTGATTGCTTGTTATCCCCAAAAATTTAAGGTGATCAGTTTTAGCCCCTAACAAACTCAAAGTGATCGCTTTTAGGTCCCGTAAAGTGATGGTGTGTCAGTTTTTAATTTGACCACATCATCTAAGTACTATAAACTCTAGGAACTAAATTTGCTCATAGATTGAATTTTAGGGATGAGGAGTATATTTAAGCCAAGAATAAAAGAAATGAGAATAAAATATGTGCTCGCATGCACCCCCTTCTTCCATCATTCAGTGGAAATGAGACTGATTTGGCAAGCCCTTAAATTCCTAAATTGGTGAAACTATTTATTATTGTTCAGGTTTTTGTCTTTATTGAAGATAACCTATTTTCTTAAATTTGGGTGTTCTTTTTGATTGAAAACAAACTCAGTGAAGGCGAATTTTCGGAGACTAGGACATGGACAGGCATTGTTGAAAGCAGCAATTCAAAAATGTAGAACCAGAAATGTTCACCGTATAACACTTCATGTTGATCCGTTGAGGACTCCTGCTGTGAATCTTTACAAGAAATATGGTTTCCAAGTTGATAAATTTATAAAAGGTTACTACTCTTCTAATAGAAATGCCTATAGAATGTATTTGGATTTTGATGCTGATTAGTGAAATAGAGATCAAAACCTGGTCCAAAGTTTTGCAGCAATTTTCTTAATTAATATTTTGTAGCCCTTCAAAAAAGAAAGAAAGAAAAAAAGACACATTTAGTAGCCGCATTTTGAGATTGCTGAACAGGATCATTCAATGAATCTCAATGCGATATTGAAGGTTGTGATGTGATGAGAAGTGTCGGATAAATGAAGTAAATACTCTGTTTTCTGTAACTGGAGTTCTTATTGTCTTTAAGAAATCAATGTATTTGCCTGTCAACATGCATTCATGTTGCAAGCTTGGGATTGCCTGCATAATGCAACTAGAAATTTAGGTTAGCTTCTTGGTTGCCCCCATTCTGTGCTTGTTTGTGTCTGTGTGCAAAAGAAAAAAAAAAGGGTTGTTTGCTAGAAAATACGAACTCTTCATTTAGGCTGCTATACCCATGTCATACCGATGTCATATCTGTGTCATATCGGTGTTGTACCCATCATGTCATGTTATAATTTTTCAAAAATTGCTCGTATTGTCGTGTCATACTTGTACCTATATCCATGTCTGTGCTTCCTAGGTTATTTATTCTATAAACTCCTATGTCTTCATAATGGTCACATGACTTGCATACAGATCCGAATTTTATGCTACCTTGCTACCATTTCAGGAGCATGAAATCAGGTTCACTTGTGCAATTGATTAAAAAAGACAAAAAGAACTCATGCTAATTTGTGCATAACAATCGTATAGACTTTTTATGAGCATTGAATTGTCTGTATACAAATATTTGAGCCAAGAAGTAGGGCTGTCCAAATCAACCCGTCACCTGCCCAACCCGCCCCATCTGCCTGGACCCGACCCAAAACCACCCGATCCAACTACTTTGGCGGTCGAACTCAGGTCCTAACTTCAAAAACCCACCGCCGGCGGGTCGAGTGGCGGTTTTCTTCTCCAAAACCCGAGCCACCTGACCCGACCGATGTTATCTACAAACCCGGCCAACTCCGGCGAGATCAAGCTCAAAGTCGAAGAGATCTGGCGAGATCTCGACCGTATTTGGTAAGATCGAGCTTAAATTCAAGAAGATCCGACGATATAAAGCTTAGATTCGAGGAGATCCGGCGAGTTTTTCCAGAATCTGGCAAGTCTTTTTTTTTAGATTTCGATGCTTTCTTTATTCTGGCGACCCGACCGGCTCGACTGACACTCATCCTCACCCAAAACTGACTTGACTGATTTTCCGGCGGGTCGAGTCTAGGTTCCTCCGCCCCTCACCTGACGTCGGCAAGTCGAGTCCGGGTTGGGTCCAAACCCGACCCGTGGACAGCCCTACCGAGAAGTACTAGTGAATTCAAGATTTGTAAAATCTTAAAACAAGACATTTTGATGAAAGGAAAAAGAGATTCAGCGACAAGATTATCCAATGTTTTGTCACTTTATGGTTATCTTCTTAAGTGATGTGTTAATAACACAGGTGTAAAAATTTAGTTCCTTGTTGAGCAACTCCAATTGAATATACTAGTGCATGTACTGTACATGTGCGCATGGTGTGTTCGCATAATAATTCCCCTTCTGTTATGTTGTGTATTTGCTGAAACATTGCTATCATGACTTCTGAGAAGACTAATAGTTCCAAAACATAGACAATTTCATCGTCTTATTCTCACATAAAGTGCATTATTTGTCTACCTCAGCACAAGAATAGCATGACTGCACATGCTGATAATTTACTTCCAGTAGTATTTCTTAGCTGAGAATTTGGGAGGTTCTTGTTTTTTTGCTAGGAACCTAAAGTAGATGGGGTCTGAACAAAAGACAAAATTTCAAGTTAACACAAGAAAATTTGTAGTTCTAGCCATACAAATTTGCTCAAATTACCCCTGTTTAGGAGCATATGATGATAATCTTTTGGAAATGACTTCTGAGAAGACTAATAGTTCCAAAACATAGACAATTTCATCGTCTTATTCTCACATAAAGTGCATTATTTGTCTACCTCAGCACAAGAATAGCATGACTGCACATGCTGATAATTTACTTCCAGTAGTATTTCTTAGCTGAGAATTTGGGAGGTTCTTGTTTTTTTGCTAGGAACCTAAAGTAGATGGGGTCTGAACAAAAGACAAAATTTCAAGTTAACACAAGAAAATTTGTAGTTCTAGCCATACAAATTTGCTCAAATTACCCCTGTTTAGGAGCATATGATGATAATCTTTTGGAGAAGTAATCAAGATGTCATTTTATTAAGAACAATATGGGAAGATGATATGCAAGCAAAATGCATCTGAAATATTGTCCGGAATGAAGTTGTATTATCACCGTACCTTTCGCTGTAGTTTGGCTGACAAGTCAAGAACTCATCGGCTGAGAGATGGCATTCTCTGTCCAAAATAGTTTTTAATAAATATAGTGAAACAATAATTTCAATAAAAATATCAGATATAATAAATTTTGATGTTTTAATCCTCTAGAGTCGTGAAAACTCCACTCAAAACGGGCTTTTTTAGTTTTCGAAAACTCCACAAGCATGAAAAAGAATTAAATGTAAAAAATTTTCCTTTTGAAAAAAAAGCTTTATTTTAATTTGAAATGTTGCTGCCCAGGATTGAACTGGAGACCTTCAGTGTGTAAGACTGACGTGATAACCACTACACCACAGCAACGTTGATGCTGTGTAAACCCAATATGTTTAATTTATCAAGAGTAAGACTGGTTAAATAAACTGAAAATGAAAATATTCGCTCAGACAAAAACACTTCGAAAAAACAGAAATTAAAATTTTGTTTGGAAGCGTGTAAAAATCATTTCTCTAAAAATAATTCCTTAAAATTCGGGAAACTTAGACCAGAAATCTAGGGTTTTCCTGCAGTTTTTTTTTTTTTTTGGAATTATTAGTGTTATTGGTGAATTGGGTTTGGGCAGAAAATGGGTAGATTGGTGAGGAGCTGCATGCAATCGATACTGAAGCTGGTGAATTCATTGATTGGGATGGTTGGGATGGCCATGATTTTGTATGCTCTATGGATGATTAGGGTTTGGCAGAGGCACATGGCTGACTTGCCTTTTGGTGGTGGCTCTGATTATCCAGTTTCATGGTATGAATTTTATTTTTCCTGGGTCTTTGTTTTTTTGGTTGGTTTTGAAATATTGCATTTTGGGTTTGTTTGGTTATTGAGAAAATGTGGGAAAGGAAAAGATATATTGGTGTATTGACCCTTTGTGGCTGAGAAATTTTGTGTTTTGCAATAAGAGCTGCATTTTAGTTGCTTCTTTATTTTTTACCATTTGTTTTCCCTTCTCAGTTATCTCTTTATTTCATCTTCCATATAGCTGTTGAGAGAAGAGGAGGAAACATAAATAAAATGGAATTTGGTTGTTAATTGATCATATACTAGTTTACTAGGCTCAGAAAATTTGTGACCCCTTTCTGTTTCTATAGGTCTTTGACAATCAAGAAGGGGGCCTTGAAGTGACATTTGCTTGTCTTTTTCTCTCGAAATGCTTGTTAACCACTACTGTCTAATTGTTTTTACTCTTCTAAGGATTTGTAACAGTTGCTTTTGGTTGGAATTTGCTTACTTATTAGTTAGTTTTCTTGTAAATTTATTAAAGAAAGGGTTAAAAAAAATTAAAGGAAGATTCTTGCCCCATAGAATAATGTTTTCTTAGGTTGTGTTTGGCTGTCGTGAATTTAAAATTTTCAAGAATTTAAACTGCTTCTTTTGTATGAATTGCAGGTTCATTTACACTTTCCTTGGCCTTGGGGTCACTTTATGTGTGATCACATGCACAGGTCACATTGCTGCAGAAACTGCTAACGGTTGTTGCCTTTATCTGGTATCCTTTTCTTGAATGAATTATGTTGAATATTGACGTTCCAACTTTTTCTCCTCTTCCTAAAGTAAATGTAGAGCTAGGATTTATATTACAAAGTCTTTTACTTGTGTTTAGAATATATTGTTCGCTATAATATCAACTATTTAAGTAACATGTTTAAGTATTTTAATCCTCAAACTTGAAAGCCTCAGTAATTTGCAATGAATTCATTTCTGTATAGGACAGTTGGATTCTGTTTTCAAGTTGGGAGTGTTATTAGTATGATCAATCTTGGTTGGCTGAATTTTAGTAGTTCCGTCCATTCTTAGAAAAACCAAAGTTGATCCTATAATTCAACCTTGATTGCTGTATTATTATAGAACCAGATTGTTCCATTTCTTTTCTTATTGTAATATAAATCTTAATAGTCTGTATTTGTTACATACATTTTTGTGTTGTGCTTGGGAGTTTCAAAGTCAGAATTTCAATTGAACTTAATTAATATTATTAATTTGGGTTGACATGCATATCTGACTGTACAATTGTTTTATCTGTCAATTTAAAATTAGGATTGATCTTTTCACAATAACCCTTATTTTGAATCCATAGTCATTGTTGCACCTAGTGCACGAAACTCTCACTTTTGCAGGGTCTAGAAGAGGTGATTGGTTGGCGGCCTTAACAATCCCACCCCCCTTTTCTCTTTTTTTGGAGTGGCTGATTCCTGTAATCCTAGAGTTATGTTAAAAGAAAAAGAGATCTTTTAACCCATCAGCATTGTTTTTGAAAGTGAAATATGTAAATTTTCTAAAACAAGGCTTATGGCTTTGCTTTCTTTACCATTCTTGAAAATGCTCTCTGGTTGCTCATTCATAACCTTTTTAAAGCTCTTCTTTCACCCCAGAATGGGATATTTTGATGCTAAACTAGAGCGTATGGTATAATCTGTTCGTACTTCATAGTTGTCCTTAACAGAAGCAGTATATGCTGCTTCTAATTCTGCTCCTCATGTTGGAAGCTGGAGTGACTGCGGATGTATTTCTAAACCGTAACTGGGAGGAGGTATATTATGCATACAAACTCATTCTGTTATTTCCTATTTAGTTACTCATGAGGTGATTGACCTAGGAAAGATGCTTTTATGTGGTAATGATACTGATTTGATTCAATTGGCAAGCAGGACTTTCCAGTGGATCCAAGTGGGAACTTTGCTCAATTGAAAGATTTTGTCAGGTCGAACTTTGAGATCTGTAAGTGGATAGGCTTGTCCATTGTGTCTGTCCAGGTATCTCTCTCTCTGAATTTTGGCAACCTTTGAGGGAATTTACATATAAGCAAGGATGTGGAGCCCTTGGCTCAAGTGGTAAATGAGAGGGCAGTGGGCACAGGTTCAATCCCTGAGGATCTTGTCCCCTTTACTGGGATCCCCCTTCACTTTTAGATTAATATTTTTTTTTCTCTCAAAGGATTTACTAATTGACACTATTTACCTCTCCATAAGTAGTGAAACCAGTAGAAACTTTTAATATATTCCATTTTACAGTCTTAGATGCATCTTTCCTACATATGAGGTTTGAGATATATAAATCCTATCATTTAGGGATTTGATCTAGTAATTGTTCTCCCAGAAAATGCGCTTTGCTTTGTCACAATCAACCATTACATCGTTTCTTATCTATATCAATTGCAAAAGTTTTAGCTGTTGTGATAAACCTCAGTACGGTGTTCTTTTCCCCCCTAATTTCCTAGGCACATTTTTTAGATAGTTATGTTTTCTACAGTAATAAGATACAAAAGTCTTTGGGTCCTTGAGAATGAATTTTTTTTATATTTTGTTTTCAGGGACTGTCTCTATTATTGGCAATGATTCTCAAAGCTCTTGGGCCACATCAATATTATGACAGTGATGATGATTATGCTCCTGATAGAGTTCCACTCCTGAGGAATGCTGTTGTTGTCGGTGACCCTGTCTATGGGTCTAACCGTGATGCATGGAATATAAAAATTAATGACAAGGTATAAATGCTTTAATCATTTTTTATAACTACTCCTATCCCATTTTGTTGGTTATATTTAGAAAATTCTACTTTTTAAGGAATTATAATTTCATGTGTTGTCTTTAAACTAAAAAGATAATAGTTTCTAAAACTACCCTCATTAATTTAAACTTTAATAAAAATGGGGTATTGACTTTTTAAATAGTGTTAGTGTCAAGGGTAAGCATGGTGTTTTGTCGAGTCTTAATTTAAACTACCTTCATTAATTAATTGTTGTATCCCTGCCCTGATTGTCTTAGTTTTTCAAGAAATGCTGTAATGTCGTATTGTGTCCTGTGTCAGTGTCCATGCTTCATAGCTTGGAGCATTATAACTTAGGCAAGATTTATGAGATCGAAGAACTCTGATGAGATTTCTGCCATCATTTTTTGTTTTCACTTATTCTTTCTGTCTTCAACTTTATCTATATAGCATCTGGCCAGCACAATGGTATGAAGCTGCATCTTTTCAAAGTACAGTGTTTTTAAACCTCACTTTTTCTAGGTACAGCTTTTTCAAATTTTTATTTTTTGGAAAGCAGACACACACTTACTTTACTATCATTGTTATTTCTAGTTTATCAAACAAAAAAAAAAAAAAAATCATTGTTATTTCTAAGATAGGTTGTTATGAATTTTCTTTACCTCATTTTTCCTGTTTATGAATTAGACAACCAGGTAACTGCATTCACATCAGAAAGGAGCTGACTTGTGGATGGATCGAAGGTGTAGGGGCCCAAAAAGCTTGTTATCTGTTTTGACCAATGGAGGTTGAAAATGGAGAAAGACCGAAGGACTTTCAGAGGGATTGATGGTGATATCATATACATATTTCAATAATGTCCAACTGTTAATGCCCAAACCTCATAAGAATGAAATTACATGTTATATGATTTTTTTTTTTTTTGGTTTTCAGCTATGCATAATATATCTAAATAGTTATTTACAAAATATGAATTATGTATAATGTATCTCTTTTGTCAAGATCTGTATATTTTACTGGGGAAACATTCCAATATTTGGAGTTGCAATGGAACAGTTTATACAAATAAGGAATCTGGATCTTAAAAATTGGATTCCAAACCCTTTTTTTTTTTTTTTTTTTTTTTTGTGGAAAGTGCAAACTGAACCCAGATGTTCACCATTAGTATTCTATTTCTTCTTCCTTCCAAAAGGAATTAGGATCTTCAAGATCTGGATTCCATTTTTTTTTAAAATTTTTTAAAGGAGAGAGAGAGAGAGAGATGTAATCTGGATGTTAAACATCTTAATCCTCTTTGAAAAAAAAAAAAAATAGAATCTTGATTTTGAACATTTTGGTTAAGTTTTGTACAAAAAAAAAAAAAAAAAAGAAATTGGAATCCAATATTTAAGATCCAAAATTTTGTGCAAAACAAGAAATTGGAATCCAATCTTTAAGATCCAAAGTTCTCATATATAATTAAAATAATTTAGTTTAAATCATTGAATTTCTTGGAACTTTTTGTAATGTTCTTTTCACTGGAGTAATATTTTTTAAAATTTTTTATTGAACCAAAAAATACTATAAAATTTAAAAATATTTAGTAGTACGACCTTCTCTTCTCTCTACCTTCTTCCTCTAAAATTGCCAAATTCTATAAAAGGAGATTCAAACCATCACACACATTGAGACTTGGTCCTTGCAATTGGAGACTCAATTGCAAATTTGGAGACTATCAAAAAGAAGGGAGTGGAGTAATCGGTTGCTGGCAAGATCTGTAAGCTCAAGAATATAGACCTTACTTAACTTCAAGGGTTTTGGAAGTGATCTGTACTACAACTATTCTTGATTAGTGAATTGTTTGGTGCTAGAAGCCCCAAAGATATTTTTCCACCTTGATTTTTTATCTCCGTAAGCCCTTCAGTGTTCTTGTGGCTGTTAGAATTTTGTGACGGGTAATGCTAGAGATACAAACTTTTTTATAAAATTTTTTACAAACTACTAATGTAGTGAGTGATTATTAGTAAATGAAAAAGTGATACTAAGGTTGGGCCTAGATAAAAACCAGTAAGAAATTGACCACATTAATAATTAGTAAAAATGTTATAAAATAATTTATGGTAATAATATTACTCTTTTGTGACTAGGATTGTTTGTATGCTTATCTATGGTTGTTTATGTCAATTAGTTAATAACTTGAACAATTGGGCCTAATTTCTCTACTAAGCTTAAAACTGACTTAAGAGCATTCACAACAGTGGAGCTAAATAGCTATATTGCTATTTTAACTCCACCAAAACATAAAAAACACCCTTACAGCAGTGGAGCCATAGTTAAAAATTTTAGATGAATTGCTACCGTGCACATCTATCTATACATGTGCACTATAGCTTGGAGCAACAACAAAAAAAAAAAAAAAAACAATTTTTTATTTAGCCAGTACAATGTGTTTCTTTTTTTTTTTTAATCAAATTCGGTCAGAGCACTCATTTGCCGGCCCAACCATCATCAAGCTCACTCTGGTACATCGGCAGTGGCACCTCTCTGTCTCAAACCCACGCCGATCACCTCTCTATCTCACCGATGGTGGTGGTGATTGTGTTGGTAGATCGGTGTTGGTGGGTGGCTGGGTTTGTCGGCATTGGTGGGTTATGGTGTGGTTGAATAGTCGCTGGGCTGTGGTGGGTAGATCGGCGTCACTGGGCTGTGGGCTATGGTGGGTAGATCGGCGTCGGTTGGGTTCATCGGCGTTAGTGGGTTGTGGTGTGGTTGGTGTGCTATGGTGGCTCGGGTAGGTTTTGTGGCGGTGGGTGTGGGTGTTGCCTAGTTGGTCAGGTGGGTGTGGGCTGGTTGATTTTTTTTTCTTTGTTGTGGTGGTGGTGGCGATGGCTATGGTCGTGTGTGTGGTTGTGGTTGTGGTTGTGGCAGTGGTAGTGGGTTGTGGTTGTGGTTGTCATGGCTGGTGGTCTGTGGTGACTGGTGGTGATGGGGTTGTGATTGTGGTTGTGGTTGTGGTTTTTTTTTTTTTTTTTTTTTTTTTTTCTATATTGTGTTATGGTTGCCAAAGTAAAGTGCTGGTTGTGGCCAGTGGTGACGCGGCGGCGGCGGCGGCGTGGTTGTGGTTGTGGTTGTGGCTGATGATAGAGGTGGTTGTGGTTGTGGTTGGTGTTGTGATTTTTTTTTTTGTAGTAGGATATATTATTTTATTGTAGAGAATATATTATTTTATTATGATATTTATATTATTTTATTGTGTTGAAAGCTAAAATAGATCCACTGCTGTAGCATGTGTGTAGGTAAAATAAATAGAGTAATTTTTGGTGGAGCTAAAATGCTAAATTTTTATTTCCACTGCTGTGAATGCTCTAAGGCCTAAAATTTGAGGTCTAAATTGGTAATCAACAATTGTAAAATATCAACACTAGTCGCTTACATTTGTCTGTCGTTATCAACACATTCCGCTAAATTCCAACATGCTGCGCATTATTATGTGACTTATGTCTAAAAGGATTTGGTTTTAATTTCAATATAATAATTGGGACAATTTTGTGCTATTTGCCGATTGGATTCACAAGGTATAATCTTCAACGGTAGCCACTTTAACTACTAGATAATCATACTAGTTTATTAAAACATCATGGAGATGAACTTTTTTAGTAACTTTAAGGCATTCCTCTTTTAACATATCAATCGTCGTGGCCTTTGTGTATCTTATTATGTATGTGTTTGGATCCACGGCTCGTTTTCAAACCGTGTTCTCTCTCTCTCTTTTTTTTTTTTTTTTTTTAAGCAGCAGTT
This sequence comes from Quercus suber, assembly GCF_002906115.3. NCBI lineage: Eukaryota > Viridiplantae > Streptophyta > Magnoliopsida > Fagales > Fagaceae > Quercus > Quercus suber. The sequence continues at coordinate 132,516 of NW_027069874.1, forward strand.
ATTGACTTTTAAGAGAAAAATTCACTGTTTAGAAGCATGTATGACTGTTCATTACTGTGCATGCACTGTTTACTATTTAAAAATATAAAATGGACCACGATACTATTACATATTTAAAATTATTTTATACAGTTTTCTCGTTTTCAATTTCAACAAAAATAAGTTGTATCTAAACGAACATTGTGTTTCGGTAAAACTATTATTATATGTTTGTTAGGCACTTTGAAGTGCACTTATTTCATATGCTTACCCTCCACTGACATTAGAAGAGAAAATTTTGATCAATCATGGAGGAGAACGGGAAGAGGTAGAGGCGAAAAATGCTTCCCTTTTCAATTATTTGATTTTTACGTGTTTTATTTAAAAGATCTGCTACAATATTTTCAAGATAGCCAAAGAAAGACAAGTATATCATAATCTTCTGTTTTTTAAGCACCCACTAGGGCCACTGGCCTTTAGTTGTTCGGTTGGATGTGTTATTTTCAGGCTTTATGATATGAGTGATTTTTATTTTATTTTTGGAAAATATTACAAATTACATAAACTTACAAATTAATACGTTAGTCATAATCACTTGTTAATATATGTAGAAAAAATAGTACTAGGTTAATATATTGTAATTTTAAAAAAAACATAGCACATGATTTACGTTTAAGGACTAGTATAAACAATAATGTGTAGCGGAAACAAGGATGCTACATCTATATGACATTAGCATGATTCTTGGAGTTGAGGAATACAAATTTTTTCATCTCATTTTTTGTGTTCCACTTTATACTTTACCAAATATAATTTGTCAAACTTTTTTTTTTTTTTTTTTTTACTTTCCTTCTAAAAAAAAAAAAAAACTTAAAACGGAAAAAAAAAAAAATATATATATATATATATATATTAGACACATGATATACTATAATTGGTGAAGTATAAAGTAAAATACAAAAAGTAGGATAGAAAATTTATACTCAAAGCATTGAATAAACTCAAAATAGTTGCTTCATTGATCAAATGGATTTTCTTTTTTAACATTTTTTTGATTTTATATTTGGGGTTGGATGAAAAATATTTGGTCAAATAGATAACTTAATAATAGAAGTTCTCCAACAAAATGACATAAATAGATTGAAAATTTTAGAATAACATTGCCTCCTTCGCTATTAAAGCAAGTTTAGACAATAAAGAGAATGCAAAAATTATCATTTTGGTTTCTATATATTTTTTTGAGTAATTTTTAATTTGGTTTTTACATTTTGTAACAGTAATTTGGTCTTTATTATTTTCAACTCATAATGGATTTTTTTTTTTTTGAGAAGAAACTAATTGAAATTGATTGCAAGTTGAAATAATAAAGAGCAAATTACTTGTACCAAAATGTATGGTCCAAATTGACAATAACCCTAAAATGTAATAGCCAAATGGTATTTTCGATTAAAAAAAAATAGAATTTTGATACAGCTAGGGTCCTATCCTTTCCCAAAGTGAGTGGGAGGTTTGGTTTTAAGTCGGTGTTGTGTGAACTCATCAAAAGCACAATCGTGCGCTTAGTCTCTAGATCCTCCATTCATTCATTTTGATTTACGGCTATATAATTCATTCACACACATGAAGCAAGCTAGAGTTTGCTTCTACATTCACACACATGATAGCAAACTTGTAAAAAGTATATTTTAAGTTTACATTACTAATAATATCATTCTCACAAAAAAAAAAAAAACCCAAGCTGAAGCTAATAATGTCACGTTTTAGTGTTTCACTCTTTCATGTTGTGAATTGTGCCTTTGGCTTTGGACTACAGCTAAGCGAGTCAATTGACTTAGATTCTTTTTTTTTTTTTTTTAATGATTGTGTTGTGTTGCCTAAGTCTTGTCTCATTCTCTCATGTCATGTCTGTGGAGGCAGTGGAGCTGAAGCTTTATTGGTTATGAATCCCTCAAATAGTCAAATTGCATGTGAAGGCTGAAGCTACTGTCTTGTCTTGTAATTTATTGATTGTTGGTTTGGTTATGGTGCTTTGTGCTTTATGCACCTAGTATTAGGTTGTAGTATAAATATTTTTTTAGCAAATTTTTTTTAACGGGCCGGGTTACGGGTTATCTAGGTCAGGTTGGGTTGACCCGCAAAAAAATGGGTCAGGTCATGAGTTAACTCGTTTTTACTTCAGGTAAAAAAATCGGGTTTGGGCTAGGTCGGATCAGAAAATTCTAACCTGTTTTGCCATGTCTTCTTATAAGTAGTAGCACGGAGCCAAGACTCCGAGTTAGGGAGTTGAAGTATAAAAAGAAATTATTATGAAACTCTAATTTTTTTTTTTATTGAATATTATGAAACTCCAATTAGTATTAATAAATCAAGGCAGTCAATTTGACTAAAGAAACAAAATAATTATGTACCAGTTGATACCAGTATGTCGTTTTACAATTACCGCTACTTTAATATATATATATATATTTATTGCACATTATATAATATCAATATATTAACCTAAAATATAGTAATATAAAAATATATTATACTTGGACTAGAATTATGGACCAATTTACTTTAGTTTTCTCATCCACTGGTCCATCAACAAGCCAGGTTTTTTGTTTTTATTTCCATCTGATTTATTCTCCTCCACCCATTATTTTTCTTTTTTTTTTCCTCTTCCTTTTCCATATCTGCACAATTTAGGGTGTGTTTGGATATCGTTTATTTTACTGAAAACTGAAAATACTATAGCAAAATAATTTTTAAATGTGTAAATAATGCCTTGGGACTTATTTTTAATGAAAGTTTTGTTAAAAAAAGAGGTTTGTAAGTCCCGTGAACAGTGCACAAAATCCACTGGAAACACACCACAACCACAGAACGCGCATCTAAAAAAAAAAAAAGAGAAGAAAACGTAGATGCAAGATGTTGCCTTTTCATTAGTACCCAAACGAGTACTTAGGGTTCATTTGGATATTGCTTATTTTGTTGAAAATTGAAAACTGAAAACATTGTAGTAAAATAATTTTCAAATGTGTAAATAATGTCGTGGGATCCATTTTTAATGAAAATTTTGTTAAAAAAAGAGGTTTGTGAGTCCTGTGAACAGTGTACAGGACCCATTGAACAGCGTAATTTTAGTGAAAATTTTGCTGTAGGTAGTGGGTTCTGTGCACAGTGCATGGGACGCACTGACAGACAACATCCCATGTTATAGAGCACTTCTTAATTTAAAAAAAAAAAGAAAAAAAAAAAAAAAAGAGAAGAGGAAAACGCAAACGCACAACCACCAGCCGCATTCTTAAGACCTGTTTAGTTTACTCCTAACTCAAAACTCAATTCTCAAATCTCATCTCTCATTTCTCATTTCTCATCACTCAAACTCATATTTCATATCTCATATTTCTATCTCTACTTTTTCCTTAACTCTATCTTATTTTTGTTTGGTTTCAAATCTGGGTAAGTTTAACTCAAAATTTTGACAAAGTGGTGGAGCCCATGTACTGTGCAGATCAGAACGGTAACATGTCTCTCTCCTCCATCTCTTTCATTTTTTTTTCCTCTCCTCTTTCACGAAGCCTGAAACATTGAAACCTTTCTCCTCCCATTTTCGGCCTCTACCACCTCCAACAACCCACAAACCCACCAATTGCAATTCTCAAATATCCAACCCACCGCCATTGCATCCACCACAGTACAAATCACCAAAAACCAAACCCATCCACCATAGCAGATCCACCAACACCTTCAACATCACAGAAAATTCTTTTACATATATATAATGAAAATAAAAATAAAGAGAAACACCAGAAAAAATTACCTCACAAAATCCACAACTCCAAGCCCAAAAAGCACACCTTAACCCGATTAAAATGCAAATCACAATTGAAATCGAAGCCCTCTGCCATCTCTGCCATCATCACATGAAGAAAAAGAAAGAATGAAGAAGAATAATAAGGGCTTGTTTGACAACCCTACTCAAACACAAAACTACACATTTTAAACAACATTACACACATTTTCATACACTTTTTCACCAACACATATATCAAAAACACTCAAACAACATTACTCAAACTAACCCACCAAACAGGCTCTAAGAAGCTGAGAAAAGAAACTAAAGTGAAGAAGAAAGAAAGAGAAGAATAAAGAAAAAGAACCTAGCCGTGAAGAAGAATAGAAAAAAAAGAAAAAAAGAAAAAAGAAAAAAGAAAAAGAGAAGCAGCTGAAAGAACCCACTAGCTTGAAGAAGAAAAGAAAGAAAAGAAAAAAGAGGAGAGGGAGAGAAGAAATATCAGTACGGTGGAGAGAAAAAGTGAAGAAGAAAAAAAATGCTTGAGCACATGTGTGGGTCCATTATCATCAAATATTTACAAAAATATCTTATATCTCACTTTTCAGAATTTGAAAACTACTAAAATCTGTTTTCAATTCTCATAACTCTAACTCAAATTTTTTTGAGTTTTGAGTTTTGAGTTATAAAAATTCAACTCAAAAATTAAACCAAACAACATACTTTGAGTGAGTCCCACAATTTTTGAGTTTTGAGGCCCTGTTTGGTGAGTGAGTTTAAACTCACATTTTCACATTTTAAACAACATTACACACATTTTTTTATATTTTTTCACCTACACATATTTCAAAAAATTATAAATAACATTATTCAAATTATTCTACCAAACACCTCCCAAAACTGAGTTATATAACTCAAAACTCCTCAAACCAAAATGTTTTCAATTCTCCTTCTTCAGCTTGTTTCTCTTTCTTCATTTCATTTTCTTCATTTTTCTTTATTTCGTCCACTGTAAACCCTCTCTCTCTCTCTCTCTCTCTCTCTCTCTCTCTCTCTCTCTCTCTCTCAAGTCACGTGTCCTTCAAAACATCAATTATGCACTTATCTGTATGCTTAATTGCTATTGTGTTGTGTTGTAACAATATTACTTTTTGCTTTTCTTTTAGTTCAGTGCCTCTCACTCTCTTCTAGAAGGGATTTTTATTTTTATTTTTTATTTTTTTCTTTGGGAATTTGATGGAAGGATCAAAACTTTAAATTTATAGACTAGTTTTGTTTAAAAATTTTTAAAGGTTGGCCTTTTTTTTTTTTTTTTTTTTTTTTTGTTGGTAAAATTAGTAGATTGGGCTTAATTTTTTTTTACTTTGCTATTGGATTTGTTATGGACTTTTTTTGGAGCTTGCTATTTTTAAGAGAGCTTAAGTGTAATTTATTGAACAAAAATGCTAAATTAGTATCTATATATATATATATACTTTTTTTTTTCAAATTTTAGTTAATTATTATTTTAGGAATAATTTAATTAGTTCCCTCTTCAACTCTCCAAGTCTAAAAATTTCTTTTCCTTTTGGGCTAGTAATTTGTTTTTTTTTTTTTTAAAAAAAAAAAAATCATTTCTGTGTTTGCTATTCTCATCATGTATTCCAGACACGAAAAGATTAGGACCAATATTGTTCCAAGCAGTCCCATTTCAGAAGATGTTAAGATAGATGTAGCGAGACAAAAGAGAATAAAGATAGTAGGGAGAGAAAATGCAGGATGGAGCAATTAAGGGCAACAGTCAACCCAAGTAGTCCTTCTGATCATACAAATGATCCCAATCAGGCGGCAAGTTCATCGCAGTCAACGGAACAGAATAGTACATATAGATTCATTGATCTTGATTTGTGCAGAGCTGCAACAAAAGACGATGTTGATGGTTTCATTGGTGCCCTTGAACGGATTTCAAAGGACAAGGAACTACCTTTATGTGCCATTTTTAAACAAGTAATTAAGCCCCTCTGGGAGTGGGAACACTTTGCTGCATATAGCTGCAGCTAGCGTGAAAAATCGAGAGACGGTGCGGCTAATAGCTGGCAACGCACCCTGGCTTCTTTCCAAGAAAAACTCAAAAGGTGATACACCACTTCATATTCTTGCGAGAGCTGGATACGACATGCGTGATAGTACTGAGATCAGTGAAACTTTAACTAGGTTGTTGTTGAAGGATCAAAATGAGGAGGGAAACACTTGTTTGCACGAAGCCCTGATTCATGGACACGAAGAGCTGGCCTCTTCTTTTCTATCGGGGATCGAGCTAGAACCTGATGAGACGCCGCTGTTTTGTTTAAACAAAGAAGAGAAGTCACCCTTGTACCTGGCCACTGAAACTCGTTCCTCTTCTTGTCTCCGGCTTATGTTGGAACGAATAACTGTGTCTGAGAACCAATCTGGAAGGCTAAGAGGAAAGTCACCTGTTCACGCTGCCATTATGAAGCGGAACACAGGTAAAAGTAGTGCTGCTAGCTACTTTCTAAACTTATCATTCTCTACCTTATTTTAGTTTGTGTTGTGTCATGTGTGTACACTATATATATATATATATATTTATCATTAGTCTTTATCAAAAAAAAAAAAAAAATTTTAAACAAAATAAGCTAATGAAAATAATCAAATGCCTAACTTTTGTAGTATTGTGTTAAAGTTTGTTTGTTTTGTTTTGTTTTGTTTTTTTTTTTTTTTTTCACATTTGGATTACAATTAGTTCTTTTTCATTTATATCTACTTATCTACTTAAATAATGAAATCTCTAGCTATAATATTATGGTTATTCTTGAATTTGAGTAAGTTTAGTGTCACAAATATTTTCATAATTTTACCACAACTTTGTTATGTGGCAAGTTGCAAATAGTGGGCCTATGATTTTACTATTTACGAGTTGTCACATAATAATATTATCTAGTAATATAATATATATATATATACACATACACACTATATTATGGTATAATTACCCTTTATTATTGTCAAAAAAAAAAAAATCACCATTTATTATATACTAATACGTATATTTGAATGTGTTTGTTTGTGTCTATTTATATGGGTAAATATTAGTGCACAGATTCTTTCAATTATATTTTGAGATTAAAATCGGGCCTTCCAAGCAAAATGTTTTTATTTTGCCCGGAGAATACTACCTAAAGATTTCAAATGTGTGTATATAGTTCTTATAAATACACATATGTGTCGTTTGGTACAGGGTAACGTTTTAGGATTCTTAGGAATATTTAAAGATTTTCATGTTTGGTTGTAAATCACGCTAGGGAATCAGATGCCAGGGGAATCTGGATTCCCCCCTTAAACCCCTCTCAGTAGGAATGTGGATTCCCTTTAAAACAAGTGGGAATCCAGACTCCCAAGCTTAAAAGAAATTGTATTTTTTTATAAATTGACAATTTTAATCATTTTTTCTTATCATTTAAGTAATTAAGATAAAATATAAAACAAATCATCAATATATTTTCCCTTATCTTTATCTTTTCCTACCAAAATAACATAAATAAGATAGACAATTCTGTTAATATATTCTTTAACAAAGTTTTATTTAGGTTTCACGTGTTGAAAAAAAAAAAAAAAGGTTTGAAGGGGACTCTCCATTATTGCCAGGTATTCACTTTGGTTGTTGTATGTGTGTTGCTCAACAAATAATTAATGAATTTATTTTCATGGAAAATAAATAATTTTAATGAATTTGTTATAATTAATAGTTTATATTTGGCTTTTCATTATTTATTTAGAGGAAGATTTTTTTTTTTTAAATAACTTGGTAATTCACATTAAAATCTAAGGATCAAATGGAAAAAATAAATAATTTATTTAAGATTACTGCGAATAAACCAAATATTATCATCTCACATTCTTAGGAATTTTAAGAGATTCCCAATAAAACTAAACATAGGAATAGTTACATTCTTAAGAATGTGATTCCTAAGAATCACATTCCTAGAAACTTGAATGTCAGGAGTAATGTGGATTCTCTCGTACCAAACGACACCATATATTTTTTCAAATGTCAGGTGGTTTATATTTAATATTGGAGAAAAAGCCAGATTGGATCCTTTACCAGGATGAAGAACAAAGGAATCCACTCCATTGGGCAGCATCCATGGGCTACCTTGAAGGTGTTCGTAACTTGCTTGGTAAAAATACTTCCACTGCCATGGAAAGAGATAAAGATGGTTTCTTTCCGATTCACATGGCTTCCGCCATAGGTCATGTTCATGTCATTCAGGAGTTGCTACAGCATTGGCCATACGTAGAAGAGATGCAGAACAGTAAAGGTCAGAATATTCTTCATGTTGCAGATTGGGAAACTTAATGTAATTCAGTACATTCTTGAAACTCCTGGACTGGAGTCGCTTATAAACGAAAGGGATAAGGGTGGAAACGCACCCTTGCATTTGGCCACCATGCACTGGCATCCCAAACTTTTAAGTACTCTAACATGGGATAACAAGGTGGACCTGAGCTTGGCTAACAATGATGGATTAACAGCTCTTGATATTGCTGAATGCTACATGGAAAACTCGTCGACCTTTCGACAGGTATGCTTAAGTAAGAGAAATTTGCTCTCTAACTGTTTTTATCACCAGATAAATAACAACAAACACATATTTGGAATTTTTTAAAAAAGAGTACCATCTGTTCAACATATCAGTAGCAACATCAAAATATATCATTTAGGGCCTATAGTTATGAGCTAATCTTTTAACAAAAGCTTAGAATTGAATCAGAGTACCAGAGCTCAGCTATTATGTAATTTATGTGCTGTGTATTGTTAATTTCAAGCTTATATCGATAGACAATATTCCTTAATTCGTGGCAATCATTAGTTGCAATGCTGTTACTTGTAAAATGAAACTTCATCTTTTCAAATGTTAGGCGTGTCATTCTAAATTTAAAACTCATTTAAGATTGTTTCTCGTATACAGTAAATAGAAAAATCAAGCCCGACATATTGTCAAAAAATATGTGTAGATAAGAGATCATTCCATTTAAAATTCTTTTCCCCTTATTCTTCTTCTACTACTACTACTATAATGATTTTACATGCTATAAGTATAAGTTCCTTAAGATTTCAAATATTCTAAGATCACCTTTACATGTTGCAGCGGCTAACATGGACTGCACTGAAAGCTGCTGGTGTGCCACGAAACCCCAATGCCAGTTCTAAAAAACAAGGTTCTAATTCGTCAGAGCTGCAGAGCACAGACAACTATAAAGACAGAGCCAACACGCTTTTATTGGTGTCTACCCTTGTTGCCACAGTGACCTTTGCGGCTGGATTCACAATACCTGGTGGCTATAACTCCTAGTCTCCTCTGGTAAAGATCAAGGCATGGCCACTATGCTGAGCGACAGCATTTTTCATGGGCTGACATGGCTTTATTTTCTGCAATACTATAGCAATGTTTAGCTCCATTTTCGTTGCCGTCACTCTCATTTGGGCCCAACTAGGCGACATCCATTTGGTACTTATCGCACTCAGAGCAGCATTACCACTTCTTGGAGTTGCTCTGGCCACGATGTCTCTAGCTTTCTTGGCTGGCATATACCTGGTTGTGAGCAAACTCAGTTGGCTTGCTATTACTATTATGATCATGGGCCTGGTCTTCTTGGTGGCTCTTCTATCACTCTACTTCTTCCTTTGGTTCCCAATGTCATCAAGTAACCGAACAATGCGTTACATATCTTACTATCCCTTTCGCCTTGCAATTTTGTAAGCAGAGTATAAGAAATAAACCTAATTCAATCGTGAATTTGTTTAAAAATTCCATCTATTAAAAACATAGTGGCAAATTACAATTTACCCACCTATATTTTGACCAAAATTTAAGTTGGCTAACCGTGATTTGAAATTTGGTACTTTACCCACTTGAAGTCTGTCCCATTAGGGTTCCATAACTGACCTCCTCACTTTCTCTATTATAAACATGAAAATCATAAAAAATTAGCGCAACGATGGGTAGTGAGGTGAGGCGAACAAAAACAAGATCAAATTGTGGCATTTGTATATATATATATATATATATAATTATGCCTTCTCAAAAACATCAATAGAATTCTGAATCTCAATAAATCATCCTTAATTCCTTTAATAACTCTGCTTGATTCTTAAAAGAATCAATCAACTTGAACCATTGAAACCCAAATTTTACAACTTAGAATAAAAAACTACCATAACACATCTCAGTTACTCAATTCAAAGTCCCACTCAGATTTTCCACACACCCATTGAACAAACTTCTAAATGATTAAAGATAAACCTAGAATTTAAAATTGAATTTCGTTCTTTTCCCACACTTTCCCAGCAACAATCAACTTAAACCATTAATTCCTAAATTCCACAACTTAAAAACCACCATAACACATCTTAATTATAAAGGCCAACTCAAATTTCCCACAAACCCTGCTAAAAAAAATAAATACCAAAATATCCAAATACCAAAACTATCAAAATACCCAAACCATAGCATGCAAAACCATTCAATCAAGCCCAGAGCAAAGAATTTTACTCTCTCTTGGACTGTTATGGTCTCCAAAGACTAAACAAATAAAAACCCAAAATTTAAAATTCAATTTCATTCATTTTCCCACACTTTCCTAGCAACCAAACAAGGGAGGAAAAAGTTTGGAAGGCCCTAGAGAGAGACCTTGGAGTGAAGGTGAGAAGAAGTGGTCAGATTAACTTATATCGTGGTTCGGTGGAGCTTAACCATGGGTCTAGACTTTAGAGAGAGAGAGAGAGAGAGAGAGAGAGAGAGAGAGAGAGATGGATTGGAGAGAGGAAATAAAGAGTTAGGGAGAGATAAGTATGGACAAAATATACCCCGTTACGGGTGTATGTTTCTCTCCTCTCACAGCTGGTGGAACCCACCAACTGTGGGTCCCACCAGCTTGTGAGAGGGAGTAAGCATACACTTGTAATATGGTGTACTTCCTCACAAGTATGGGCGTTTTTCTCTTTACTGAATACCAAAAATGTTGCTTAAGTAGTTGATTTGATGGTACAAGCAGACGTTTGAGTGACTTTTGTATTCTATTGAAGTTCGAGTCAAGGTTTTAAATTTTTACATATATCTCATTTTGATATTGTTTTCATTAATTTTGTTATATGTTTTCTTGTTTATAATGGAGAAAGTGAGGAGGTTGGTTAGGGAACCTTAATGAGTCAGACCTCATGTGGGTAAAATGCCAAATTTCAAATCATGGGTAGACAACTTAAAATTTTTTGCCAAACTACAAGCAGGTAAGTTGTAATTTGCCCAAAACATATTGAGTGGTGACTTGAATCCAACCCATTTAACATATATGTATATCCAGTTGACTAAGTTTATGAGAACCTATATGACCTAAACATACAGTCCATTCTACAATCTTTTTTTTTTTTTTTTTCCTTTTCATAAAAAAAAAAAAAAGTACACAATCTATTCTACAAAAATTTTCAACAAACAATAATGATCACCAATAGAATCATCTTAATTCCAGTAGTAATAAGCTAAGTTTTATCAAACCATTGTCATGATAGTTATATTTATGTAAGTAATGATGCGATATGCTTCTATTGGGACTCTTCATTAAACACCTAGAACCATCCACAATGAAGATTTTATTTTTGATACAAGATTGAAATTCTACTCTAGTCTAATCTAAATGAATATGTGTGTGAAGCTCCCTCTTATACTTGTAGAGTGACCATCATAATAAAGATTTTATTATTCATACATATTTGTTTATCTTCTTAAATCCTTTTTTTTTTTTTTTTTTTGCATCTAGCTTGGATCTGAGCTTAGTTTTAAATGAAATCCCTATTAAGCAAAAGGAGAAAGGAAATAAAAAGAAGCTAAAGGCCTTGTAGGGGGGAAATAGATCGAGTTGTAAGATTAGCAGAATGTTGTAATTATTTCTCAAAAATAAATAAATAAAAGTATATATGTATTATTGCAGTTTATAAGTCTTAGAAATTAAAACTTGGTAAATTAGTTTTTTTTAATAGAAAATAGTAAATCAGTGTTGATATTAAAAATAATCACAATTTTTATTGCTCAAAGTTTTCTAGGAAAGAAATAGAATAAGTGTAAAAATATATTACTAAAGACCATAGTCATTAAATTTGGAAATAAAATTTACTTTTATTATTCAGGGGAAAAAACCATCCAATTGGGTGTATTGTTGACTTATTATTATTTTTATTTAGTTTATTTAGATTTAAGATTTATCATAAGGGGTACACAGGCTGAAATTCTCTGAAACAGAGCAAAGGAAGTAAAAGAAGGCCGAAACTCATCAATGTCGTCGAGTGGGGTCATAGTGGAACTGCATAGAAACTCCAGCAATTGGGCCAAAGTGGTGGATGAGATTGTGAAATTGGAGAGAAAGATATTTCCCAAACACGAATCACTTGCTAGATCCTTTGATGATGAGATGAGAAAGAAGAACTCTGGATTGCTTTACGTGGAGGTCGATGGTGAAGTTGTAGCCTATGTCATGTATTCTTGGCCTTCTTCCTTATACGCTTCCATCACCAAGCTCGCAGGTTCCCAACCCCTTTTCCTTCTTTCAATTTTACGAAGTTTTCATCGTATGAAATTTGATAATTTCAATATATTGTTTCTTTTATCGATTGTTTCTGTTCTTTGAATATGAAATTGATGACCCTTAAGGCCCATATGCTAAAACTGTCTGAAATTCATGATTTTTATCCATGTCTGAATAGTTGAAGTGCTAAAGTTTTGTGCCCCCTATTGTGGGGTTGTGAGTTGGTGAAACCTCAAATATGCTTGTCACCCATTTGATGAAAGTACCAAAACAGAATAAAGGCCAAAATACATTTTTGGTCTCTAACTTTAGCTCATGAGCAATTTTACTTCTTGGCAAACTTAAAGTGATTGCTTGTAATCCCCAAAAATTTAAGGTGATCAGTTTTAGCCCCTAACAAACTCAAAGTGATCGCTTTTAGTTCCCGTAAAGTGATGATGTGTCAGTTTTTAATTTGACCACATCATCTAAGTACTAAAACCAATCACTATAAACTCTAGGAACTAAAGTGGCTCATAGGTTGAATTTTAGGGACGAGGAGTATATTTAAGCCAAGAATAAAAGAAATGAGAATAAGATATGTGGTCGCATGCACCCCTTATGTCCTTCTAACCTGTATGTTTTGCTCTGCGGACTGGTTTCTCCAGTGGAAATGAGACTGATTTGGCAAACCCTTAAATTCCTAAATTGGTGAAACTATTTATTATTGTTCAGGTTTTTGTGTCTTTATTGAAGATAACCTATTTTCTTAAATTTGGGTGTTCTTTTTGATTGAAAACAAACTCAGTGAAGGAGAATTCTCGGAGGCTAGGACATGGAGAGGCATTGTTGAAAGCAGCAATTCAAAAATGTAGAACCAGAAATGTTCACCGTATAACACTTCATGTTGATCCGTTGAGGACCCCTGCTATGAATCTCTACAAGAAATATGGTTTCCAAGTTGATAACTTGATAGAAAGTTACTACTCTTCTGATAGAAATGCCTATAGAATGTATTTGGATTTTGATGCTGATTAGTGAAATAGAGATCAAAACCTGGTCCAAAGATTTGCAGCAATTTTCTTAATTTAAAATTTTGTAGCCCTTAGAAAAAAATTAGTAGCCGTGTTTTGAGATTGTTGAACAGGATAATTCAATGAATCTCAATGCGATATTGAAGGTTGTGATGTGATGAAAAGTGTCGGATAAATGAATTAAATACTCTGTTTTCTGTTATTGTAGTTCTTATTGTCTTTAAGAAATCAGTTTATTTGCCTGTCAACATGCATTCATGTTGCAAGCTTGGGCTTGCCTGCATAATGCAACTAGAAATTTAGGTTAGCTTCTTGATTGCCCCCATTCTGTGCTTGTTTATGTCTACGTATGCAAAAGAAAAAAAAGGGTTATTTGCTAAAAAGTACGAACGCTTCATTTAGGATGCTATACCCATGTCGTACTGGTCTCGTATTTGTGTCATACCGGTGTCATACCTGTCATGTCATGTTATAATTTTTCAAAAATTGCTCGTATTGCCGTGTTATACTTGTACCTGTATCCATGTACGTGCTTCCTAGGTTATTTGTTTTGTAAACTCCTATGTCTTCATAATGGTCGCATGGCTTGCATACAGATCCCGAGTTTTATGCTACCTTGCTACCATTTCAGGAGCATGAAATTAGGTTCACTTGTGCAATTGATTAAAAAAGACAAAAAGAACTCATGCTAATTTGTACATAACAATCGTGTAGACTTTTTGTGAGCATTGAATTGTTTGTATACAGATATTTAAGCCGAGAAGTACTAGTGAATCCAAGATTTGTAAAATCTTAAAACAAGGCATTTTGATGAAAGGAAAAAGAGATTCAGTGACAAGATTATCCAGTGTTTTGTCACTATGGATATCTTCTTAAGTGATGTGTTAATTACACGGGTGTAAAATTTAGATCCTTGTTGAGCCACTCCAATTGAATATATCAGTGCATGTCCTGTACATGTGCGCATGGTGTGTTTGCATAATAATTCCCCTTGTGTTATGTTGTGTATTTGCTGAAACATAGCTATCATGACTTCTGAGAAGACTAATAGTTCCAAAACATAGACAATTTCATTGTCTTATTCTCACATAAAGTGCATTATTCATCTGCCTCAGCACAAGAATAGCATGACTGCACATGTTGATGATTTACTTCCAGTAGTATTTCTTTGCTGAGAATTTGGGAAGTTCTTGTTCTTTTGCTAGGAACCTGAAGTAGATGGGGTCTGAGCAAAAGAAAAAATTTCAAGTTAAAACAAGAAAATTTGTAGTTCTAGCCATACAACTTTGCTCAAATTACCCCTGTTTAGGAGCATATGATGATAATCTTTTGGAAAAGTAATCAGGATGTCATTTTATTGAGAACAATATAGGAAGATGATATGCAAGCAAAATGCATCTGAAATATTGTCCGGAATGAAATTGTATTATCACCGTACCTTTCGCTGTAGTTTGGCTGACAAGTCAAGAACTCATTGGCTGAGAGATGGCATTCTCTGTCCAAGATAGTTTTTAATAAAAATAGTGAAACAATAATATCAATAAAAATGTCAGATATAATAAATTTTAATGTTTGAATCCTCTAGAGTCGTGAAAACTCCACTCAAAACAGGCCTTTTTAGTTTTCGAAAACTCCACAGCAACGTTGATGCTATGTAAAACCAATAGTTTTAATTTATCAATATCAAGACCGGTTAAATAAACCAAAAATGAAAATATTCGCTCAGACAAACCATAGTTGATCCTATAATTCAACCTTGATTGCTGTATTATTATAGAACCAGATTGTTCCATTTCTTTTCTTATTGTAATATAATTCTTAATAGTCTGTATTTGTTTCATACATTTTTGTGTTGTGCTTGGGAGTTTCAAAGTCAGAATTTCAATTGAACTTAATTAATATTATTAATTTGGGTTGACATGCATATCTGACTGTACAATTGTTTTATCTGTCCATTTAAAATTAGTATTGATCTTTTTACAATAACCCTTATTTTGAACCCTTAGTCATTGTTGCACCTAGTGCACGAAACTCTCACTTTTGTAGGGTTCGGAAGAGGTGATTGGTTGGCGGCCTTAACAACACCCCCCCACCCCCTCCCCCCTTCTCTGTTTTTGGAGTGGCTGATTCCTGTAATCCTAGGGTTATGTTAAAAGAAAAAGAGATCTTTTAACCCATCAGCATTGTTTTTGAAAGTGAAATATGTAAATTTTCTAAAACAAGGCTTATGGCTTTGCTTTCTTTTCCATTCTTGAAAATGCTCTCTGCTTGCTCATTAATAACCTTTTTAAAGCTCTTCTTTTACCCCAGAATGGGATATTTTGATGCTAAACTAAAGCGTATGGCATAATCCGTTCATACTTCATAGTTGTCCTTAACAGAAACTGTATATGCTGCTTCTCTTTCTGCTTCTCCTGTTGGAAGCTGGAGTGACTGCGGATGTATTTCTAAACCGTAACTGGGAGGAGGTATATTATGCATACAAACTCATTCTGTTATTTCCTATTTAGTTACTCATGAGGTGATTGACCTAGGAAAGATGCTTTTATGTGGTAATGATACTGATTTGATTCAATTGGCAAACAGGACTTTCCAGTGGATCCAAGTGGGAACTTTGCTCAGTTGAAAGATTTTGTCAGGTCAAACTTTGAGATCTGTAAGTGGATAGGCTTGTCCATTATGTCTGTCCGGGTATCTCTCTCTCTCTCTGAATTTTGGCACCCTTTGAGGGAATTTACTTATAAGCAAGGATATGGAGCCCTTGGCTCAAGTGGTAAATGAGAGGGCAGTGGGCACAGGTTCAATCCCTGAGGATCTTGTCCCCTTTACTGGGATCCCCCTTCACTTTTAGATTAATATTTTTTTTTTCTCTCAAAGGATTTACTAATTGACACTATTTACCTTTCCATAAGTAGTGAAACCAGTAGAAACTTTTAATATATTCCCTTTTATAGTCTTAGATGCGTCTTTCCTACATATGAGGTTTGAGATATATAAATCCTATCATTTAGGGATTTGATCTAGTTATTGTTCTCCCAGAAAATGCGCTTTGCTTTGTCACAATCAACCATTACATCGTTTCTTATCTATATCAATTGCAAAAGTTTTAGCTGTTGTGATTAAACCTCAGTATGGTGTTCTTTTTCCCCCTAATTTCCTAGGCACATTTTTTAGATAGTTATGTTTTCTACAGTAATAAGATACAAAAGTCTTTGGGTCCTTAAGAATGAAGTTTTTTTTATATTTTGTTTTCAGGGACTGTCTCTATTATTGGCAATGATTCTCAAAGCTCTTGGGCCACATCAATATTGGGTCCTTAAGAATGAAGTTTTTTTTTTTTTTTTTTTTTTTTTTTTAATATTTTGTTTTCAGGGACTCTCTCTATTATTGGCAATGATTCTCAAATCTCTTGGGCCACATCAATATTATGACAGTGATGATGATTATGCTCCTGATAGAGTTCCACTCCTGAGGAATGCTGTTGTTGTCGGTAACCCTGTCTATGGGTCTAACCGTGATGCATGGAATATAAAAATTGATGACAAGGTATAAATGCTTTAATCATTTTTTATAACTACTCCTATCCCATTTTGTTGGTTGTATTTAGAAAATTCTACTTTTTAAGGAATTATAATTTCATGCGTTGTCTTTAAACTAAAAAGATAATAGTTTCTAAAACTACCCTCATTAATTTAAACTTTAATAAAAATGGGGTATTGACTTTTTAAATAGTGTTAGTGTCAAGGGTAAGCATGGTGTATCTTCGATTCATTAATTAATTGTTGTATCCCTGCCCTTTTTGTCTTAGTTTTTCAAGAAATGGTGTAATGTCATATTGTGTCCTGTGTTAGTGTCCATGCTTCCTAGCTTGGAGCATTATAACTTAGGCAAGATTTATGAGATCGAAGAACTCTGATGAGATTTCTGCCATCATTTTTTGTTTTCACTTATTCTTTCTGTCTTCAACTTTATCTATATAGCATCTGGCCAGCACAATGGTATGAAGCTGCATCTTTTCAAAGTACAGTGTTTTTAAACCTCACTATTTGTAGGTATAGCTTTTTCAAATTTTCATTTTTTGGAAAGCAGAGACACACTTACTTTACTATCATTGTTATTTCTAGTTTATCAAACAAAATATATATATATATATATCATTTTTATTTCTAAGATAGGTTGTTATGAATTTTCTTTACCTCATATTTCCTGTTTATGAATTAGACAACCAGGTAACTGCATTCACATCAGAAAGGAGCTAACTTGTGGATGGATCGAAGGTGTAGGGGCACAAAAAGCTTGTTATCTGTCTTGACCAATGGAGGTTGAAAATGGAGAAAAACCGAAGGACTTTCAGAGGGATTGATGGTGAAATCATGTACATATTTCAATAATGTCCAACTGTTAATGCCCAAACCTCATAAGAATGAAATTACATGTTATATGGTTTATTTTTTAGGTTTTGAGCTATGCGTAATATATCTAAATAGTTATTTACAAAATATGAATTATGTATAATGTATCTCTTTTGTCAAGATCTGTATATTTTACTGGGGAAACATTCTAATATTTGGAGTTGCAATGGAACAGTTTATACAAATTAGGAATCTGGATCTTCAAAATTGGATTCCATTTTTTTTTTTTTAAAATTTTTCAAAGAGAGAGAGAGAGAGAGAGAGAGAGAGAGAGAGAGAGAAGAAGTAATTTGGATGTTAAACATCTTTAAAAAAAAAAAAAAAAAAAAAAAAAAGAATCATGATGTTTAACATTTTGGTTCAGTTTTTTACAAAAAAGAAACTGGAATCCAATAGTTAAGATCCAAAGTTTTGTGCAAAAAAAAGAAATTGGAATGCAATCTTTAAGATCCAAATTTCTTATATATAAATATGACATCTAATTAAAATAATTTAATTTAAATCATTGAATTTCTTGGAACTTTTTGTAATATTCCTTTCATTGGAGAAATATATTTTTTAAAATTTTTTATTGAACAAAAAGCTACTATAAAATTTTAAAATATTTAGTAGTAAGACCCTTCTCTTCTCTCTATCTTCTTCCTCTAAAATTGCCAAATTCTATAAAAGGAGATTCAAACCATCACACACATTGAGACTTGGTCATTGCAATTGGAGGATCAATTGCAAATTTGGAGACGATCAAAAAGAAGGGATTCAAGTAATCGGTTGCTAGCAAGAACTATAAGCTCCAGAATATAGACATTACTTAACTTCAAGGGTTTTGGAAGTGATATGTACAGCAACTATCCTTGATTAGTGAATTGTTTGGTGCTAGAAACCCCAAAGATATTTTTCCACTTTGAGTTTTTATCTCCGTAAGCACTTCAGTCTTCTTGTGGGTGTTAGAATTTTGTGATGGGTAATTCTAGAGATACAATTTTTTTTTATAAAATTTTTTATAAGTTATTGTTTTTGTGAGTAGTTATTAGTAAATGAAAATGTGATACTAATGATGTACTTAGATAAAAACCAGTAAGAAAATGACCACATTAACAATTTATAAAAATATTATAAAATAGTTTATGGCAATAATATTACTCTTTTGTGACTGGGATTGTTTGTATGCTTATCTATGGTTATTTATGTCAATTGGTTAATAACTTGAACAATTGGGCTTAATTTCTCTACTAAGCTTAAAACTGACTTAAGGCCTAAAATTTGAGGTCTAAATTGGTAATCAATAATTGTAAAATATCAACACTAGTCGCTTTCATTTGTCTGTCAACATATTCCACTAAAATTCCAACACGCTGCGCATTATTTTGTCTAAAAAGATTGGGATGAAGTGCATCACTAGACGATTAGTGACACTGACTGACTGACAGAGATATTCTACCATAGTTGTGTTGTGTTTGGATAGATTATATTTCACAGTTTATTTTACTATTTAGTTTATTTTTGTTACTATATTTACAGATCTCACTGCACTTTTTTATATTATTTATAGGTCTCACTGTATTATTTCAGCCAACTTTTACATTTATCTCCAGTACTTTTAGCAAAAAGTTTTCAGTTTCAGTAAAATAAGCGAATTCCAAACGGACTTTTGGATCTTCTGTTTTTTCTCTGCAACCAGAGAGCTTCAATGTATCAAATATTGTTGTTGATAACACATATTTTCGTTAGGTTCAAACAAGAACCAAAACTCAAAATAGTAAACAATAAAATTGCATGTGGCTACCAACTCATCAAAAATAATCGGCACACCCTAGCATGGAAGATTCATACAACCCGTAAAGCTCCTTGACAACTTCTAACTCACGAGGTGAGGAAAGAGGAAGGTAAAAAAAGAAAGGAAATAAAGTGATTAAACTACACTTTTCTTGTAGCCTTTTCTCTTCTCCCTTGATTTTGCCTTTTAAAAGCATGATTCGAATACTCGATTCTGTTGTGGACACCCATGCTATATATTCTTGAATATATAAAATAAAACAGTAACATGCAAAAGTAAAATAAATTGGTTTTGATTTCAATATAATAATTGGGACCGCTTTGTGTTATTTGCTGATTGGATTCACAAGGTATAATCTTCAACGGTAGCTTCTTTAACTTCTAGATAATCATAGTAGTTTATTAAAACATCATGGAGATGAACTTTTAATAATAACTTTAAGGCATTCCTCTTTTAACATATCGATCATCGTGGGCCTTTGTGTATCTTATTATATATGTTTGTGTTTTCGTTAAAAGTATTATTATATGTTTGTTAGGCACTTTGAAGTGCACTTATTTCATATGCTTACCCTCCACAGACGTCAGAAGGAGAAAATTTTGATCAATCATGGAGGAGAGCGGGAAGAGGTAGGGCGCGAAAAATGCTTTCTTTTTCAATTATTTGATTTTTACGTGTTTTATTTAAAAGATCTGTTACAATATTTTCAAGATAGTCAAAGAAAGACAAAAGTTATATCATAATCTTCGTTTT
This sequence comes from Quercus suber, assembly GCF_002906115.3. NCBI lineage: Eukaryota > Viridiplantae > Streptophyta > Magnoliopsida > Fagales > Fagaceae > Quercus > Quercus suber. The sequence goes on from NW_027069874.1 coordinate 152,802, forward strand.
TTTTAAGCACCCACTAGGGCCACTGGCCTTTAGTTGTTCGGTTGGATGTCTTATTTTCAGGCTTTATGATATGAGTGGTTTTTTTTATTTTTGGGAGATATTACAAATTGCATAAACTTACAAATTGATCTGTTAACAAACAAAAAATAATTTTGATAATTATTTATTACGTTGTTAAAGTAACACTAATCATATTTATTGTCGTGTTAATTTATAAGTAACTTTAACATTTTTCTTATTACCAATAATTATACTAGTCATAATCACTTGTTAATATATGTAGAAAAAATAGTACTAAGTTAATATTTTGATAATTAAGAAAAAAACATAGCACATGATTTAGTTTTAAGCACTAGTATATTGATAATTAAGAAAAAATCATAGCACATGATTTAGGTTTAAGCACTAGTATAAACAATAATGTGTAGCGTAAACAAGGATGCTAGATCTATATGAGTTTTGACATAAGCATGATTCTTGGAGTTGAAGAATACAAATTTTTTTGTCTCATTTTTTGTGTGTTCCACTTTATACTTTGCCAATTACAATTTCCTACACTTTTTTTTTTTTTTTTTACTTTCCTTCTAAAATAACAAAAACTTAAAATGGGAAAAAAAAAAAATATTAGACACATGATATACTATAATTGGTGAAGTATAAAGTAAAATATAAAAAATGAGATAGAGAATATATACTCAAAGCATTGAATAAACTCAAAATAGTTGCTTCATTGATCAAATGGATTTCTTTTTTAACATTTTTTTTTATATTTTATATTTGGGGTTGGATGAAAAATATTTGGTCAAATAGATAACATAATAATAGAAGTTCTCCAACAAAATGACATAAATAGATTGAAAATGTTAGAATAACATTACCTCCTTCTCTAGTAAAGCAAGTATAGACAATAAAGAGAATGCAAAAAATATCATTTTGGTTCCTATATATTTTTTTGAGTCATTTTTAATTTAGTTTCTTACATTTTATTAATAGTCAATTTGGTTTTTATTATTTTCAACTCATTAACGGAATTTTTTTTTTTTTTTGAGAAGAAACTAAAGGAAATTGATTGCAAGTTGAAACTAATAAAGAGCAAATTGACTTGTACCAAAATGTATGGACCAAATTAACAATAACCCAAAAATGTAACGGTCAAAATGATATTTTCCTAATAAAAAAAAAAATTAGAATTTTGATACAACTAGGGTCCTATCCTATCCTACAGTGAGTGGGAGGATTGGTTTTAAATTTTAATAATAGAAAACACGAGCAACATGCCTATATGCTGATGTGAAATGTCGATAATAATCAAGTACATTTAGGATTAAATACCAACGGAAACTATAGCTATACAAAGTTTGATGGTTCGAATGCATGATACGGATTAGATTCGTCTGCCTAGTCACATGTTCTGTTAGAGCTTGCAGACAAATTAGAAAAATTTTAAACACACAACCCGGGCATCGAAATTGGTGGAGATTTACCTTCTATTATGGTAATCACTATCTTTTTTCTAGAACTGTTAGGCCTTGGATCATTCACATTTACCATCCACATTCAAAGGAACAAACAAAAGTGTGCTAAAAACAACAAACTTCTTAGACCAATGTATGACCTGCAATCAGCATTGCCCACTATTTAGTGGAGGCACCAACACCATTAGAGTGAAAACACTGCAATTTGTATCTTTGATTTTACGCGAGTCATGTCACGCTTGTGCATATTTGAGGCTTTGGTCATTCATCTGGAATCTGGACAATACCAATTATAGTTCTTTGATTTGGTCTATCAAATGGGCGGCCCATTTTTTGATTGAATAGATAAGATATATACAAGATACCAACACTAAACAAAAATTGCTTCAATGGACCACACATTGGCCAGTAATTCAGAACTTTAGCCCCGCAATGTTCTCAAGTACATCTTTTTGACATTTCATTGAAATTTTATGTTAGTATTTGTTTCCAAAATTAATGCATCCATTTATAGTTTGGCCTCTTTAATTTGGGCAGAGAGAGAAGCTTTGTAACATAGTTTCTTAAGGTAAGAATTAACACATTGATTGAAATAAAGTCTAAAACTACACATAGTTGAGTAGCAGAAAAAAGAGAAATATTAAAAACAACAGCTGAAATAGAAAATGGTCTTGTATTTCGAGGATACACATTTCTCAACCAAATAGACCAAATAGGTCAACAAAACCTGCAAAGCCCTTTCACATTTTTGACCGTAGTTGTTGTACCGAAACACTTTCCAAGGTTTTTACCTGTTTGCACAAAACGGTATCGTTCTCAGACACTACGTTGCCGACGTCACTTCCTCTAAGTCTCAGCAAACTCAGTGACTCACACATGACACATTACCGTTTGCTTTCCCCCAATAGAGAACAAGACCAACGGTAGAAACATCAATTTACATGAAATGACCAAAAACACCCTCACCTCACTACTCTCATTTCTCATTAGGCTAATGCTACAAAAATTTCACAACAATAATTATTACCTCACTACTCTCATTTCTCGTTAGGCTAATGCTACAAAAATTTCACAACAACAATAATTAAGAGTGTTTTTGGTCATTTAATGTAAATTAAAAAAAAAAAAGGCTTTTACCAATTGAGAAGTGTTATACATATAACATTTTTACAAAATTTTATAACAAATATTACGTGATAACTGATAAGTTATGGTCGATTCTAATTTAAACTTATTATTAAATTTTTTTTTTCACCAATAACACTAATAACAATTTATCACTTAAAATTTTGTAAAAATACTTTCGGATAATAGCATTTCAGTTACGAATTTTTTTAGAGATTTTTTGCTTATCACTAACCATTAGCTAAATTTGTTACTTATCACTAACAATTAGGTAAATTGTTATGTCGTCCAATTCTCTCCCTCACTATTCAATCTGACAAGTACGGCCGAGCGGAATTAACGCCTTAACTGTCCGTGGGACCCAACTGCCCATGGCATTCCCTAAAATAAAACCAAGAATAATGGCTCACATGGTCATTAAAGAAGAACATAGCTTTTCCTGTGCTCTATAAATTACTCCAATAATATAACCAAGACATCCCACCTTCAAAGCAAGAAAACACTACAAGCTTTCCCACTTTAGACTACACAGAAAAAAAGTGTCGGCGAAAAAAAGCTCTCTTCTTGGGCTTTGTGCTTATCGGAAAACTGACATTGTGAGCTGCTTGAACTGGTGGCGCCACCGTCCCTTATGAGCCACACAATGCTGCGTCACGGTAGCTCTGGCCGCAGGTTTTTTAGCATTTGGTTTTTGTTGAAGTGTTTGGTTGTTTCAGCTCAGGTTCAGAAACGTGTTCCGGACCTACATTGGTACCCCGCCACCGCCACCTGGTACGGCGACCCCGAGGGCGATGGTAGCACCGGTAGGTCCCACTCACCCCAACCACATTAGCTAGTTTCCCACTTCCCATGTTGCTTTTTTGAGGTTTTCAGATTCTCTTTTTGTTGGTTTTTTTTTTCTTCTATTTAGTTTAGTGAATCAGTTTTAGTTTAATTGGCATTGTAGGACTAGCATTTTGGTTATACTCTTTTCTAATTTGTAAGAAAATTTTTGGTTCTTAAAGGGTGAGAAAATCATTAAATTCAGCTTAGACCGAATACTTTATTTTTATCACAAAGAATCTAAGGATGGTGGGACCAATGATGTCTAGCTAAGGTAATTAACTGTGTGTCTCTTTCTAAAGAAAAAAAACAGTGGACGGATAATTCAACTGTTTAAATTTTTCATGGTTGAATGAAAAATTTAGCGTTCAATATCTATCTATATTAAAAATCGATTGAATCGATTAATATTTTAATCTGATAATAAAGAGCTATCATCGTATCGTTGAAATGTCTTAAAAAAAAAAAAAAAGAAAGGGTAATTAACTGTGTGTATGCTGACAAATTTAATTTGTATGTAAATATATGTAATGGCATTTAATTGGGTTTTGTAGGTGGGGCATGTGGGTACGGGTCCTTAGTGGACGTGAAGCCATTGAGGGCCAGGGTTGGTGCAGTGAACCCAGTACTGTTCAAGAATGGCGAAGGGTGTGGGGCATGTTACAAGGTTAGATGCCAAGACAAGAGCATGTGCTCGAGACGTGCCGTGACCATAATAGTCACAGACGAGTGTCCCGGATGCTCCAGTGGGCGCCACTTTGACCTCAGTGGCGCAGCCTTTGGACACATGGCTATAGCCGGTGAGGGTGGTCAGCTAAGGAACCGAGGTGAACTACCAGTCCTTTACCGAAGGTATGTGTTTTGTACTGTGTAGTATGTCTTGCCTTTTAAGTTTTTAACTGCCTCTGTTTTTGTCACTTGCAATTTTGTCACTTTTCGGTTATCTGTTTGTTAATTAATTTATATTTTATTTCATTGATTCTTGTATCTCTGGCCAACTAGTAACTAACATTTGGCATGACTTATGTGATTTTTATTTCTTAAATTTGAGAATAAGGGAAATTTGTCTTTAGATTACCAGATTAATTTTCCTTTTCTTTTACCAAGATTATGCGACCGGCTCGTTTTCATAGTTCCATGCATTGACTATTGCCCACATCTTGTTGCATTGCAACTATAGCATAATTAATTAACCTCGTCCCTTTACTCGCCCCCCAAAAAAAAAGAACCTCTTTTTTTTTTTTTTTTTGGAGAATGAAACCTCAACGTAGTTTCGGTAACAAAAAAAATAAAAATAAAAAATAAAAAAGAACCTCATCGTAGTTTTTCTTAAGTCATCAAAAAAAAAAAAAAAAAACCTTAAATTCCAGTGCTAAGGCTAAGGTGAAAAGATAGATTGGAATAATGATTAACTGATTAAATTTCTTATTTTCTAGTTGTTTAAGATTTAAGGATAAGTAATGATACATGATCCACAAATTAACTATTTCATAACATCTTTTGGAACTGATGTTGTAGCAAATATATATTGAATCTGATCTGAGCCCATTATTAAAGTTTGTAAAAAAATTTATAACTCTAGCATTTTTCTTTTAAGATAAATGTAGTAGAATATCAAGCGGAAAATTGTATGCTACAGAATAAAAGGGTTTGCTTTTACTTTTCCTTTCTTCTCTCTTTTTGATAAATGGATCAGGCTTTTGCTTCTTTTTCTTTTATTCTCCATAAAAGATTATGCTTTACTCTACACTGGCTTGCCTTTATACAAAAACTCTCCAATAAATTGGAAATGTTTCTGTACCTATAGGACACCATGCAAGTATCGTGCAAAGAACATTGCCTTCCATGTCAATGAAGGTTCAACAGATTATTGGCTATCACTTCTAGTGGAATTTGAGGGCGGAGATGGAGACGTGGGGTCAATGCATATAAAAGAAGTATGTAGCTTTCTTCTTTTGCTAAGTTTTTATCTTGTTTATTGTTTCCTTCCTCTTTTCTAGTCTTCTAGTCCACCATCTACAGTATTTTCGTACTTGATCACCGAACAAAAAGAGATTAAAAAAAAGAAAAGAAAAGTAAAAGAGCATGTCTCTTCACGCTCCACAAAATTGCATATGATTAATAAACTTCTCAAATCAATGAAGTTAATACTTAATAAATATGTCTCAACTTTCAACTTTAAAGTGATAGTGTTTAACTAAAAAGTAATGCATAAGCCCGCTCAAATAAAGATTTTCATTCCATGGAATTATTGGTAGTAGTAGTAGATAATTCCTAATATCGCGGATGTCTCGCTTCTTTATCATGTGCCACCCTACTCAGCAATTCATAATATTTTTTACAATAATTTGTTATTAATAGATAAAAAAGTAATATCAATGGTGAGTCTAAAGTAAAACCAATAACCACTTATCACTTAAGATATGTTATAAAATTGTTGTAGGCATGTGATATTGTTCTAATTCACTTGCCTTTTTACATTTTTTTTTGTTAGCTATTGTTGATGGGGGCCAAAGTGCAATGTGCTCAAAAGCACATTTTAGCCTTCATTTTTGTTTTTTAGTTTGGCTTCTATTCAACCATTCACTTGAGTCTTGAATCAAAGCATGTGAAATGGATAGGGGCCACGATCTTAAAAGTCACGTTCTAAGCATGTTCGAAATGATATTTTTCTGCCATGGTTACAATTTTATAGCCCGACTGTTGACCAGCCTCGATACAAGATACGTACACTGTAAAAATAAACAGCTCCATTTTCTTTTTCCTTGACAAATGTGTGTACATGTTGCATACTATGCCCCACATCTTTTGAAGCCAAACTTTTTTTTTTTTTTTTTTTTTTAATTTTAATATTGTGGCTTAATCAAGTTTCGAAAATCTGAAGGATTTTGAAGCCAAACTTTTTTTTTTTTTTTTTTTTTTAATTTTAATATTGTGGCTTAATCAAGTTTCGAAAATCTGAAGGAAAATGTTTTTGGACATAATATATTTCACAATTCATTAAAAGTGTAAGTTGTGATTAGAGCAACTGTTGATACTATTTTTATTATATACTAGTAACAACAGATCAAGTCAATAATTATAAAAGATAAAATAAAATTTAATCTCTTTCTATCTTTATGTGGGCAGGGAGGTTCTACAGAGTGGCTGCCGATGAATCATATATGGGGTGCAAACTGGTGCATAAATGGAGGACCCATAAAGGGGCCATTTTCTGTAAAGCTAACAACACTATCAACGGGAAAAGCTCTCTCCGCCAAAGATGTCATTCCAAGTAATTGGTCACCAAAAGCCACATACACCTCTCGCCTAAATTTCTTCCCCTAATATTATTAAGAGAAATGGTGTTTTGACAAAGCAGGGAGATAAAACAATAATCACTTTCTTGAGCACTTTTAATGCCAAGAAAGGCTCGATCTCTCCCCCCACCCCTAGTCCCCATGGCCAAAAAAGTAAACGTTGTCTGTTTGGTCTTGTTCTTTTTTGAAAGAAAAGTAGCAGTTGGAGTCCATCTTTTGGCATCCAATGCTCTTTTCTTTTTTCTTTACTTTCGTAGTGTGTTTTAACCGTGTAGTAGATGTGTAGCCCTCTCCAAAGGAGAGAGAGCGTATTTTTAGTTTTTATATGTTAATGTTGGTCAGTTGGTGTGAGAGGTTGTGATTGTAGTTGTGGGGTACTGTAGTTTTTAATGAATTTGGACCGTTGAATGCAGCATTTGTTTCTGTTGTCATTTTGCAAAACAAACAAACCCTCAAGATATTTGTGTACCTTACGGTCTTATCTTTATTTTTTGGTAATGACAAAATTCATTTCAAAGCTTAAACTAATATTAAAATGTATAGATTAAATCAAGAGCGCCGTCTGTGGGAATCGAACCCACGACCACATGGTTAAAAGCCATGCGCTCTACCGGCTGAGCTAAGACGGCTGGACAATACAGTAATGTATAACATTTTAGAAAATCCGAATGGAAATTGGTTCAAAAGCAACATACCTTATATATGAAACAAATCCTGAAAATACTAAGACGCGAACCAATGCACCTAGCAACTCCTTGCGCTGCAATGAGTTATATGACCACAAGTCTACAAGAAAATAACCCTTTGTGGTTGAAAGAATTTATTTTTAGGAATCCTATTCCTATAGATCTTTAAGATGCCAGAAATTTATTATTATAAAATCAAAAGTGAAAGCTCCACAAGTTTGGGGGATCCCCCGACCACGACCGCGAGCCAAAGATTGTCAGTGCTTCTAATCTAACTGTAGGATTGCTGTGATTACATAATCAGTCACATGCACACAGATTTTTACATCTTTCTTCACAACTAGCTAGTTGGTGCTGAGTGACAAAGTTGTGACCACCAAGCGTGGAGGCGGTCCCATTAATTGGCCCATCACTTGTCTGATCACATGTGAATTGTCTTGTGTTGTGTTTTGATTCCATAGATATGATAGAATTCCTCCAATCATCTCTACCATCGTCAACCAGCCAATGATTACAATCATAAGTCTTTCCTTAAAAAATGCTCTTAAAACACTCTTGATGTTGCTATGAATTAATTCTATTAGAAATATATACTTTTTCTCCAATATTTTTTTTTTCCTTTTTAAATCTTTTTGACAATTAGGTACCCAACAAGAGTTCAATTTCAAATTTTCGGAACCGTGATTTGTATGCTCGGCAATGAAATCTTTCTTGTATTTGTCTGCAATTTGAACCCTTTTATGTGAGATGGTATATCATTCACCAAGTAATCATGTTCCTCAAGTAAACTTCTTCTTTTTGCAAACTTATAAACCTGATAGCTACAGATTCAGGGTGTTCAAAACATTGAATGACCATTGGAACCAATCGACCTGACTCAACCCAAAAGGGTTGGGTTGGTTTTTGAAAGCTCAAATTAGTGTGAAAATGCTAAAACTTGTTCAAACCCCAAAATTAAAATTACGGCTAAATTACTTTTACTTTAACTTAACAAAGTGCGGAATAAGAGTAAATATACGCAATAAACCAGTAACTCTACTCTAAGCCATATTCAACCACAATGAACAATAAAATAAAAGTTTAAAGAGTAGGAAGGAGAGATGCAAACACAAGATAACACCAAGACGTATTATCAAAAAGGAAACCAAAAAACTCGGCAAAAAACCTCTCTGCGACCCTCCAAATTAAAATCGATCAACTAGTGAATAAGTTGGAGTACACAAATAATAAAAGACCCTTCAATCCTAGTTTACCCCATGTACTTGAGCCCTCTAAGCTCCTGCTATCAACGGATTTCTTGGAATCTTGTCTTCACTAGCTTTCTGGATCTTGCAATTCAACTCAATTGCATCTGCCACTTAATGGCTCCTTCCAATACTTCCCAAAGGCATCAAAACTTGACTCAACATTCAGATTGAGTGAGGTAAGTGTTTGGGCTAAGAACCTTTCAAAGATGTAGAGATGGAGAGGTAAGAGTAAAGGAAAACCAAGAGAAAATGTGTAGATGATTGTGGGTATAACAATCTCTAACTCTTAAGTGTTTTTGCTAAGGATTTCTCTCTGAAAAGCACTCCTTACATTTTGTGGATAATGAGGGTATATATATTGTAGGTAAAGAATTTGGTAAATTACTTTATCTTTTTGCCAAATAGAATATTTCACAGGTACCTTGCGAGATGGCATTTCTTGCGAAGTACTCGCGAATTAGACAGCCTGGCATAACTTTTTAGTTTCTATTTATGTGCTTCACATGTAGACTTTCGCGAGCTTGCGAGCTAGTTGCGAACTATACTGTTTCTTCTTTGAAGCTTGATTATTTACCAATCTCTCACACTCATTCCTTACAAATAAACCCACATAAATACAAGGAAATGATTGAAGAAATTACAATCAAATTTGGCACGGAATTAAGGCCAACAAAAGCTAGTTGAAAATCGCAACTTTACATATTTGATGCATCATTCGATCAAAACTGATTCCTCCACTTGACATGTTCAATTTGGATGTTGGGTTTCTAGACTCGGCCCAAAGAAAACCTAACTTGAATCTGGACTAATTAGTAAGCCGTGTGTACATCATTGGAACTTAATATTTCAATACCGGTCTTTTCTAGTATATCATTTTATCATAAACCACCCCTTTTCAAACACAAAGGAAGATCACCAGCCAGAGAATTTATTCGAGCTCTTTTGTTTTTGACCTTTAAAAGTCTACTTACAAGGCAACAAGTCAAGGTAAATGGTTTCCTCTTATAACCTTTTACAATATAGGTTCCAAAAAAAAAAAATCCTTATGCATTTTATAATATCTCAAGCCTCAAGACAAATAATTCTTCCTCACTAAAAAGGATGACCTTACAATACGCAAAGAGAAGATTCTGGAAATCATGGATGAACCAAATTGAACGTCAAATGCTCAGACCATTCTCCTTTAAACCACAAATGATCATGCCAAGCAACAAAAAGCAACAGAATTAATGCATAGGATGGCATACAAATAGTAATTGTTCTTAAGTTAGATAAAAATTTAGAGTGAATATTTAGTTACAATACAGATGTCAAAACAAGTGAAGCGAGAGAGTCAAAAATTACATGTAAAGTCTACCATATCCTAAGGGGAAACAAAAATGAATAGAAAGGATGAAACCTCTTCATGAACCCATCTCGTGGACTCTAAGAGGATCATAAGATAGTCGTGCTTATTTCTTCATAACAAATGGTATGTGAAAAAGAAGCAATCTAAGAAAGAAGAAACGAATATAGCGTGTCATTACTCAGCAGGAGCTGGCTTGGTTCCAGCAGTTGCATCGCTCTCAGCAGCAGCAGCCGCCTCTGGTTTGGACGGGTCAGAAGTACCATTAGTTGTAGCATCTTTTGCAGGTGATGCAGATGCATTTCCTCCCGCAGCCTCTGCTGCAGTTGGTGTCTTACCTTTCCCATTCTTGGCATCCTTCCCTTCCTTTGCATCCTTGCCATCTTTGGCAGGTGCAGGTGGGGGAGGTATCATGTGTTGAGGAGGGTTTTGTTTCAGCTTAAAGAGAATTTGCCGCATCCTAGAAAGATCAGTGGGTTTCCCTGGCTTGGGACCCTGAACAACCACAATCGAAGGATTCTTATCAGCATCTTTCTTCCCTCGCTTCCTCTCAATATTAGGGACCTCCCGAGGAATGATCTCTGCTATTGCTTTCCAGTAATGCTTGTCAGCTTCTTTGTGGAACTTCTCTTGGTTAGCCAAGTTAATCTGCCAAAAAAAAAAAAAGTTCAAATTCATTTATCTTAAACTATGAAGCATGGAAATAAATGCAACTCAGAGGAGAGAGAGGTAGGACCAGAGAGGATTAGCTGGGAGGAGGGGCCTGGAAGGGAAAGAACAATGAGATTTGCAACTTGTACCTTCTCTCTTTCTCTGTTGTTAGTCTTGTTTGTTTCACAATTCAGCTTCCTTTTCTCATAAAAAGATCGTTTATACTCTTCAGCTTCTTCAATAATCTGATTCCGCATCTCCTTCTCTCTTTTCTCCTTTTCCTCAAGATGAATGGCATTTTGACTGCATCAATAATGTCAAAGGTTTTACAATGCACAAATTTAATGACCAAGCAGAAGTCTATGGCTAAAAACAAGAGTCAAACATGATTTTTGAACCACTTTAACTTCATAAAGATCACGCAAGCAAACAACAAAATTCATTATTTCATTGGACAATAAAATACACCAGAGGAATGTTAGCTTTCTCTGTAAATCATTCTTGGCTCATTCTACAGTATTATTTTCTCTGCCAGAAATGAAACTATAAAATATAAAAAATAGAAATAAAAAGCAAGAAAGGCAGACAAAAATGAGGATCAAAATGAAATCTGAAGTGAAATGTTACCTTAAGCAGTAAATAGTAAAGCAACAATCATTATTTTGATCAATCTCAAAGGCCATCCCAAACCCATAGATAAAACTTACAATTCACTAATAGGATCTAATCTCTATATCCCCTTTCCTGTAATAAGGAGGACCTATTCTACCTGACTGCATAGCATGCCTAATGCTCAAATGCAGCTATAAACTTTCAATAATCACATCCCAAGCCAGCTAGATAAACTCTAACCAGCAATGGCTCTGCTTTCAACAATATATGCACTGTTGCTCAACATAATTCAGATCTTTGACTTCAGAACACAAACTACCCGCTTAAAATCTGTGCTAATAGACTTATCAAAAAAAAAAAATCTGTGCTATTAGGTAGAGCAGTGCCAACAAATGGATTTGTCCATCTCAACTGAGAAACAACGATGATTGTTATATACCAAAAGTACCATCCTTATATTTAGAGAAACTATTCTAAGATACATAGCCATAATGAGACAAAAGCAAAAGAAAATAAATAAATAAGGATATACAATTACCAAATACACGGCGCTGTACCTTTTTTACCCCTTATTGGTAAGTTACACAAGCATCCACTACTTTGCTATGAGGACATACCATTTCAGCAAGGGCTCATTGAAAAAAAATACATAGGGCTGCACTCAATAGCAGCTATAGCATATTTCCACATACTCAAGATGTAACAAACAGATGAAAATATTACTTGAATTCAATTTATCAGAACCAGTCTAGAAACTCAACTTACTGTACTACAATCCACATTCCAAAAGGCCCAAGAGTATATAATTACTGCATTAAAGGACCATTTTTTTGTATGTACAAGTGAGATAAATTATACAAAGAAGAGAACCACGTGGATGTGGATGTAAGATCCTAATAAAAACAAGTGAGATAAATTAGGCTCCTGCTACATTGCAGCTGATGCATTCATTTGACTCAATTGATTTTTTGCTAGCTGCAGTTTTTTTTTTATTTTTTTATTTAAATGATGTATCTAATAGAACTTTAATGTTGGTAGACTTGGCTGTAGTTAACTCAATAATTTGCGTATACATGTCATGACTTTCTTGTGATTGATTGTTAGAAGGTAGATGTTCAGATTCCTGAATGAAATTTTTATGATTGATTGTGCTGCACTGACCCAAAATCATATTTAGACACAAACTATAATTTTTTAAAATTCAATAGTTGGGGGCGGGGGGATTTGAACTTTGAACGTTTCTGTTAAAAACAATGGTAGGTGCTAGTTGAGTTACAAAACTCTTGGCTAGACACAAACTATAATTTTAAAGCTCAGGCAAGTTCTGAACTAGCATAACCCTAATTCTCGATTATCCCAGCCACCTTGTTCCAAGATTCATCAATCTGAAACCTGATACACTTTTTGTTTCAATAAACCAATTTTTACAAACCAAAAATCTCACCCATTTTGCAGATGAGTATTCCAGCTTAAAACTAGCTTTATCAAATTCTAGCTTCTGATCAAACAATTTATACAAGCTATGTATAACGCTAAACCCCCATTGTTCCACATTTTTGGCTAAATAACATACAATACCACATTCTCCATCTGCATAACACAACAATTAGCATTCCAGGTAACTTAGTTCTATATAGCAGTAACACATTTTACAAGAAAAAATATGGAACAATCCGGAGTGGATCAACTAACATCAGAGCCACCATCACAACTTATGCTACAAGACTAGCTCTTCAAGGTTTTAGAAACTGCTTCTATTGAAACCATTTAAATTTTCTAACAATGATCACAGTTATCATTTGCTATAATGGTCCTAGTTCACAATGATAAATTAAAGGATTAATTGTAGTTATATAAGTCAAACTACAGGAACATTTGAAACGTGCACCCTAAATTACAAAGCTTTCTTATCAACATCCTTATTTGAGACTTATTTGCAATGTCCAGCCCATAGTAAAAATTAGTGACTGAATTAGTCAATTAGCAGGAAAATTAATCCCGAATTAAGGTGTAGCAAATTTTTTTGTAGCTTAGAGTGGACATTGCTATAGTTTGGGATTGATGAAACCCACTAATCAATTAACTTTGGACACTAATTTGGAGGATAGAATGGACAATGAAAATTAATGTAGAATTTAATCTTACACATTGCAAATGCAACCATTTTTAGGTTAACCAGCTTAACCTAAATTAAAATTCATTGATAACAAAAAAAGTCAATCAGCTCAAATCTGCAATACTCTTCAAAATTTCCCATTACCCACATCATGAACTAACCCAACTTTCATTCCAATTTACTAATTGAAAACCCATTTATGATTTTTGATAACTCAAAGATCCTAAGCTCATCCACAACAAATCCAACTGTCTAGAAACCCAGTTATGCAATCCTAAATCAAAGATCACAACCAACCAATACAACACAATCATTATAAAGATTGACAAAAAGAAAAGAAAAGAAGAAGAACAAAGTTAAAGAACTGACCGCCTCCATTCGCGCAACTTAGAGCCTTCCTCACGCATCGCCTCGGGGGGTGGCAAGATAGGGCCTTCAGAAGAGAAGACCGCACCACCATCATCATCTTGGTCTCCGCCATTGGCACCGGACTCAAATGGCGAGACGTAGTCCGGGTTGGAAGCTGTGGGAGCCCCGTAAACGTCGTCGTTCTCCTCGTAACCCGTTGCAACATCGTCAGATAGAATAGGCGGTGGCGGTGGATCTCCAGCGTAGTCGTCAGAGGAGACGAAAGCGGAAGAGTCTTCGTAGCGCTGAGAAGCGAGGCGAGGGTCGTAGCCGATGTAGCCATCGTCGTCAAAAGGACGCGTGGTGGCGGTGGCGGTGGCGGTGGATGACTCGTGGTTGTTCTGCTCGTCAACCTCGTTGCTGAACGAATCAAACGACGCCATTTCAGCTCTGTCTCTCCCTCTCTTTCTCTGTGAATTTGGTGGTGGTTTATGGTTTTTCTGTTGGGTTGTGTTGTGTTGCGTAAGAATGAAGGCTTATTTGTTGTTGTTGTTGTGGTCTTGGTCTAAGGAAAAAAGAGCGGTGTGTTCGGATCGCGGTGAGAACGTTGTCTGTTTGTTTGTTGGTTGGTATGATGAAAAGTCTTTTTATCTAGATGAAAGTGGAACCTGTTAAATATCATTTAAAAATGCATGTAGGGATTGATGTAGATTGTTGAAGAAGAAACCATATATGGCGGTGACGTTTGATGGACGAAACAAAAATAAAATGGGACAAAGAGAGAGATGCCATTTTGAGGGGCTTATCCGAATTTTGAATGGCCTAACTATGGTTAGAAATTCTATGCTATCATGGCCCCACTATTTGAATTTTTTCCTAAGATTTTTTTTTAAAGAAGATTTTTGTCCTAAGTTAAAATATCAAATATCCAAAAGCCAAAGGCTTATTATGTTGGGATTTAAAAGGAATACGAAAATAAAATCTATCCCCCCCACCCCCCCCCAAAAAAAAAAAAAGGGAATATAAAAAAGTTGAAAGATTAAAAAACTTGTACTTTCCAATTTGAGGGTACGTTGACAATGGACGGGTTTAAAACTTTAAACTTTATCATTTTTGGTTGGATTTGAACTTATTTTATATATTTTAATCTTGTCTAGTAAAAAAGAAAAAAAAGTACAAGAATTCAGCCCCCCAAAAAAAAAGTACAAGAGGAAAACAAACATTTTTTTTACTTGTTAAAATCCTTTTAAACCTTTCTAATTTATAAAAAATCTTATAAAATATCAATACATTTATGTAAATAAGGAAAGTTCAGGTGCTTGTATTTGATAAAAAGACTTAAGAAGGACTTAAACAGCAGGCTTTATATAAAACGTAATTACTTGTTTATTCTTGAAAAGTAGTGAAGTCTTGAGTGTTGCTGAGTTTTTTGTTTTTTGTTTTTTGTTTTTTTGTTTTACATGTCAGCCACGAGACCACTGAATCTTCTTATCTCTTTGTTGACTTTTTGTTCAACTAGTAACTTTGTTGATAGACATAAACATAGGACACAAGAGAGATACAGATAAGAAAAAATTTGTAAATTTGGAACTTTTTTTGGGGCTTAAATCTTAATTAATTGGTATAAGATTTACAAAAAATTTGAAAATTGATTATGAATTTTGGTTTTTGGAGCTTAGGTATAGATTGATCGCTTGGAAATTTATTCACGTGGTTGAATTGGGATTTATCGGTGTTGAGGGTCTGGCTTGAAAACTTTGTTATAAATTTGATATTTGAAATTTATGGGTCTTGGAATTTTGCATTGAAGAATTTGGTTGAACCATATATGTAATGTTTATGTACTTAGTTAGAAAAGTACTATGTCCACGATATTTTTATAACAAATCATAAGTGGTAAGTTGTTATTAGTTCTAATTTGAATTCGCAACTTAAATTACTTTTTTATCCACCTATAATAACTGATAACAACTTACCATTTAGAATTTGTTTTGAAAGTATTATGAACATATCATTTCTCTTATTGCTAAGGGTTTTATGACTTGTCTCTAAATATCATTGTATTAACTATTTACAACCTTTTGGTCTATGATTTGAAATCCATTTTGGTTAGTTCTTTGTGGGTGATTTTATTTGTATAAGTTCTGGTCAAATATTTTATAGCATTAGTATCCTTACATATTTTTCTATTCTGTCTCAAGAAGATAAAGGAAGAAGATTGATGTGAAAATCCAACTCAAAAGAATGATTATGTATTTTTTTCACTTGAATTATGGAAACATGTCCTCGACATGATAGATCACATTTGTATCATGCTCTAACCTTGTAATTCAATCCTTTGAGGACACCAATACTTCGGTCATAGATTCATTTTCCTCTCTCAATGTCCTCAAATAACTCTGGTATTTTCTATTGTTTTTAATTATCTTCTATAAGCTTTTAATTAAAGTCAAACAACGCCATTTCAGCTCTGTCTCTCCCTCTCTTTCTCTGTGAATTTGGTGGTGGTTTATGATTTTTCTGTTGGGTTGTGTTGTATAGGAATGAGGGCTTACTTCTTGTTGTTGTTGTTGTCTTGGTCTAAGAAAAAAGAGCGGTGTGTTCGGATCACGGTGAGAACGTTGTTTGTTTGTTGGTTGGGAAATATGATGAAAAGTCTTTTTTCTAGATGAAAGTGGAACGTGTTAAATATCATTAAAAATGCATGTAGGGATTGATGTAGATTTTTGAAGAAGAAACCATATGGTGGAAACGTTAGATGGACGAAACAAAAATAAAATGGGACAATGGAGAGATGCCATTTTGAGGGCTTATCCAAATTTTGAATGGCCTACCTATGGTTAGAATTCTATGCTATCATGGCCCCATTATTTGAATTTTTTCCTAAGATTTTTTTTCTTAAGAAGATTTTTGTCCTAAGTTAAAATATTAAATATCCAAAAACAAAAGGCTTATTATGTTGGGATTTAAAAGGAATATATAAAAATAAAATCGATTCACCCCCACCCCCCCCCAAAAAAAAAAAAAAAAGGAATATAAAAAAGTTAAAGATTAAACTTGTACTTTTCGATTTGAGGGTACGTTGACAATGGACGGGTTTAAACTTTACTTTATCCTTTTGGTTGGATTTGAACTTATCTTATATTTTATACGGTATATTTAATCTTGTCTAGTGAAAAAAGAAAAAAAGTACAAGAGAAAACAAACATTTATTAAGTTGTTAAAATCCTTTTAAACCTTTCTAATTTATATAATAATAAAAAAATCTTATAGAATATCTATACATCTATGTAAATAATGAAAGTTCAGTTGTTGTATTGTTAAAAGGACTTATGAAGAATTAAACGCATGCTTCTATTTATTAAAACGTAATTACTTATTTATCCTTGAAAAGTAGTGAAGTCTTAAGTGGTGTTGGTTTTTTTTGAGACCACTGATCCTCTTATCTCTTTGTTAACTTTTTGTTCTACAGTACCTTTGTTTTTTTTGTTTTTTTTTTTTGTTTTTTTTTTTTTTTTTTTGAGAATGCCCAGTAGCTTTGTTGATAGACATAAACATAGGGCATGAGAGACAGAGATAAGAAAAAAGAAAGAAAATTTGTAACTTTTTTTTGGGCTTAAATCTTAATTAATTGGTATGAGAATTACAAATAATTTGGAAATTGATTATAAATTTTGGTTTTTGGAGCTTATGTATAGATTGATCACTTGGAAATTTATTCACGTGGTTGATTTGGGATTTATCGGTGTTGAGGGTTTGGATTGAAGACTTTGTTATAAATTTGAGATTTCATATTTATGGGTCTCGAATTTTGCATTAGAGAATTTGGTTGAACCATAGATGTAGTGTTTATGTACTTAGTTAGTATAACTCAAGTATTGAAATATATTTTCTTGTTGGTTTGTAGTGCTGATGGATATGCTGATTTGCAAAATATTCATTTTTGTTTCATTTATCATGAATCATAGCCTTAGCTGATTGACATGGTTAATGTGATGTTAATTGAGAATTTAATCAAAAACCTTTAATTTTCAAATTTTCTACACCTTCAAGTTCTTTTATATCAACTTAAAAAAAAAAAAAAAAAAAGTGATGTTTTAGTAATATATATTTTTAGGTGAAATAAATCCTGAAATTTTTACAGCAATGATTATTGTTAGAGAAGTGCTACGTTCATAATATTTTCACAACAAATCATAGGCGGTAAGTTATTGTGAGGCCCGTGGGCCTGATAGCCTCGGCCCATCGTGTAGCAGGCCCAAGGCCCACGCCGAGGAATACTGACTATTCAAGGCTAAATTGGGGAAAGCCTCTTTTCTCAATCCACGCCGAGGACCTCCTCATCCTCGGCCTGACAAGGATGATTTTTGAGAAAGACCAACCCCAAAGTAAGCTGTCACCCTCGCATTTAATGCATTCACCTAACCCCCCTAGCCCCATTAATGGGGAGATAACCCCTTAGCAGGGCAACGTTGATCAGAGTGAACCACTTGAGTACTGATAAGGCCTTTGATGGGACGGACGGCCAGAAGAGAGGCAAATGGGTGATCAACAGATGGAATAAGGAGATAGGAAGATGAAGACTATATAAGAAAAGCAAGTAAAGTAAAAAGGGGGGGGGGGAAGGGGAAGAAAAAGGTCTCCTCGGCCCGTGGCCGAGGAGCATCCCCCCAGTTGTAAAGAAACTCTAAGTATTTCTTTTATAAAAGAGGGTTCATGCTTGATGAACGACGGCCAGTGCCTAAACCTTTAACCCATTCTCTATAAATTTATTGTTTGGGCTTGTTGAGCTGAAAAATCATTCATACTCAGGGTCAATCCAAATTGAGTCCCTACAATTGGCGCCGTCTGTGGGAAGGATTAGGGTGCTGGCCGACGCACCAGGCGAGTGTTCTAAGTAGTCGTTTTACAGTAGGTTGAAAAAAAAAAGAGAAAAAAAAAACAAAAAAAAAGAGAAAAAAAAAAATAGAATATTTGACAGCGAAAAGAGGAATCTTGATATTATTATTTCATAAATAGAAAGAGTACAAATTACAATCAGAGGCTCAGGCAGGTGTGTTTCACAAACAAATTTACAAGCTAATCCTACCAGCTATTTCTACAATCAGAGGCCCAGGTGGAGCCGCCCTAAAAAAGCTAGCCGGTGGGAAGTGTCAAGCCGTCCCTTTATTGGTATAAAGAGAATGAGGGAGCTTGACACAAAAGGCAGAGAAGGGGGAGGGCCATCATGTTTCCAGGCCACCGACAACTCCCTTCTCGGCCAGGCGGAGCTAGAACAAAGAGAGGAGCAGATGCAGGGGCTCCGGGATACCTTCCCCTATGATGTTCCCTTGATTCTCTCCAATCCTCACGAGTGTTGGCCGTTGGAGACGGCAACACTCGAGCACCGCCCATGAGGTGAATTCGCACGTCTTCTTCGTCGGGGGTGCGCTCCGAGGAAAGACGTTAGGTATTCTAACAACATCCCTCCGGGCCACCTTATACGGCGCCATCGGGATTACGCCTAGATTCTGCCGCACCGGAAGCCCAGTGGGGGCTGCGGCCATAATGGCTCTTGGCTTGGATGCCCTCACACCCGCCCAGAGCCGCCTCATATTTGTGGACTCCAGTCACAATTCCGGCGGGGTTGTTAAAAGGGATTGGGAAGCTGGAAGGAGGTGTCTTTTCTGTTTGTGCTGGGAAGTTCATGGATTGTGGACAAACCATCTCCTCACCTTATATAGGGGATGGGGGTTGGTGAGAATTAATTCATTCAGAGTTCGAAAAGAGAATTATCAGTTGGGCTAATAATGAAGCTACCAATTTCCAAGGAGGCCATAGACCGCTGGACACGTGTTAATTTACGAGGACATTAATGAAGGCGCGTTTCGCGCACCGAAGCGTCAAGCGCGGAACACGAACGGACAATGGGCGCTTCATAAATGAAAAAGATGGGGCCTCGAGCTGGAGGCGAGATCAACGCCACGTGTAAAGATTATAATCTGACCCAAGGAGGAATCATCTCCAGTAAAGCGGTCCGAGGACAAACCTCTACTTACAGAAAAATAGAAGTGGTAGACAGAACCAAGGTATTGCATGGTCCTCGTACCCAAGCCTATGGTAAAACTATTCACACCATTATACATGGATACTAGACAGAACCAAGGTATTGTATGGTCCTCGGACTCAAACCTATGGGGAAACTAGATACTTACAGAAAAATAGAAGTGGTAGACAGAACCAAGGTATTGCATGGTCCTCGGACCCAAGCCTATGGTAAAACTATTCACACCATTATACCTGGGTACTAGACAGAACCAAGGTATTGCATGGTCCTCGGACTCAAACCTATGGGAAAACTAGATACTTACAGAAAAATAGAAGTGGTAGACAGAACCAAGGTATTGCATGGTCCTCGGACCCAAGCCTATGGTAAAACTATTCACACCATTATACCTGGGTACTAGACAGAACCAAGGTATTGCATGGTCCTCGGACTCAAACCTATGGGGAAACTAGATACTTACAGAAAAATAGAAGTGGTAGACAGAACCAAGGTATTGCATGGTCCTCGGACCCAAGCCTATGGTAAAACTATTCACACCATTATACCTGGGTACTAGACAGAACCAAGGTATTGCATGGTCCTCGGACTCAAACCTATGGGGAAACTAGATACTTACAGAAAAATAGAAGTGGTAGACAGAACCAAGGTATTGCATGGTCCTCGGACCCAAGCCTATGGTAAAACTATTCACACCATTATACCTGGGTACTAGACAGAACCAAGGTATTGCATGGTCCTCGGACTCAAACCTATGGGGAAACTAGATACTTACAGAAAAATAGAAGTGGTAGACAGAACCAAGGTATTGCATGGTCCTCGGACCCAAGCCTATGGTAAAACTATTCACACCATTATACCTGGGTACTAGACAGAACCAAGGTATTGCATGGTCCTCGGACTCAAACCTATGGGGAAACTAGATACTTACAGAAAAATAGAAGTGGTAGACAGAACCAAGGTATTGCATGGTCCTCGGACCCAAGCCTATGGTAAAACTATTCACACCATTATACCTGGGTACTAGACAGAACCAAGGTATTGCATGGTCCTCGGACTCAAACCTATGGGGAAACTAGATACTTACAGAAAAATAGAAGTGGTAGACAGAACCAAGGTATTGCATGGTCCTCGGACCCAAGCCTATGGTAAAACTATTCACACCATTATACCTGGGTACTAGACAGAACCAAGGTATTGCATGGTCCTCGGACTCAAACCTATGGGGAAACTAGATACTTACAGAAAAATAGAAGTGGTAGACAGAACCAAGGTATTGCATGGTCCTCGGACCCAAGCCTATGGTAAAACTATTCACACCATTATACCTGGGTACTAGACAGAACCAAGGTATTGCATGGTCCTCGGACTCAAACCTATGGGGAAACTAGATACTTACAGAAAAATAGAAGTGGTAGACAGAACCAAGGTATTGCATGGTCCTCGGACCCAAGCCTATGGTAAAACTATTCACACCATTATACCTGGGTACTAGACAGAACCAAGGTATTGCATGGTCCTCGGACTCAAACCTATGGGGAAACTAGATACTTACAGAAAAATAGAAGTGGTAGACAGAACCAAGGTATTGCATGGTCCTCGGACCCAAGCCTATGGTAAAACTATTCACACCATTATACCTGGGTACTAGACAGAACCAAGGTATTGCATGGTCCTCGGACTCAAACCTATGGGGAAACTAGATACTTACAGAAAAATAGAAGTGGTAGACAGAACCAAGGTATTGCATGGTCCTCGGACCCAAGCCTATGGTAAAACTATTCACACCATTATACCTGGGTACTAGACAGAACCAAGGTATTGCATGGTCCTCGGACTCAAACCTATGGGGAAACTAGATACTTACAGAAAAATAGAAGTGGTAGACAGAACCAAGGTATTGCATGGTCCTCGGACCCAAGCCTATGGTAAAACTATTCACACCATTATACCTGGGTACTAGACAGAACCAAGGTATTGCATGGTCCTCGGACTCAAACCTATGGGGAAACTAGATACTTACAGAAAAATAGAAGTGGTAGACAGAACCAAGGTATTGCATGGTCCTCGGACCCAAGCCTATGGTAAAACTATTCACACCATTATACCTGGGTACTAGACAGAACCAAGGTATTGCATGGTCCTCGGACTCAAACCTATGGGGAAACTAGATACTTACAGAAAAATAGAAGTGGTAGACAGAACCAAGGTATTGCATGGTCCTCGGACCCAAGCCTATGGTAAAACTATTCACACCATTATACCTGGGTACTAGACAGAACCAAGGTATTGCATGGTCCTCGGACTCAAACCTATGGGGAAACTAGATACTTACAGAAAAATAGAAGTGGTAGACAGAACCAAGGTATTGCATGGTCCTCGGACCCAAGCCTATGGTAAAACTATTCACACCATTATACCTGGGTACTAGACAGAACCAAGGTATTGCATGGTCCTCGGACTCAAACCTATGGGGAAACTAGATACTTACAGAAAAATAGAAGTGGTAGACAGAACCAAGGTATTGCATGGTCCTCGGACCCAAGCCTATGGTAAAACTATTCACACCATTATACCTGGGTACTAGACAGAACCAAGGTATTGCATGGTCCTCGGACTCAAACCTATGGGGAAACTAGATACTTACAGAAAAATAGAAGTGGTAGACAGAACCAAGGTATTGCATGGTCCTCGGACCCAAGCCTATGGTAAAACTATTCACACCATTATACCTGGGTACTAGACAGAACCAAGGTATTGCATGGTCCTCGGACTCAAACCTATGGGGAAACTAGATACTTACAGAAAAATAGAAGTGGTAGACAGAACCAAGGTATTGCATGGTCCTCGGACCCAAGCCTATGGTAAAACTATTCACACCATTATACCTGGGTACTAGACAGAACCAAGGTATTGCATGGTCCTCGGACTCAAACCTATGGGGAAACTAGATACTTACAGAAAAATAGAAGTGGTAGACAGAACCAAGGTATTGCATGGTCCTCGGACCCAAGCCTATGGTAAAACTATTCACACCATTATACCTGGGTACTAGACAGAACCAAGGTATTGCATGGTCCTCGGACTCAAACCTATGGGGAAACTAGATACTTACAGAAAAATAGAAGTGGTAGACAGAACCAAGGTATTGCATGGTCCTCGGACCCAAGCCTATGGTAAAACTATTCACACCATTATACCTGGGTACTAGACAGAACCAAGGTATTGCATGGTCCTCGGACTCAAACCTATGGGGAAACTAGATACTTACAGAAAAATAGAAGTGGTAGACAGAACCAAGGTATTGCATGGTCCTCGGACCCAAGCCTATGGTAAAACTATTCACACCATTATACCTGGGTACTAGACAGAACCAAGGTATTGCATGGTCCTCGGACTCAAACCTATGGGGAAACTAGATACTTACAGAAAAATAGAAGTGGTAGACAGAACCAAGGTATTGCATGGTCCTCGGACCCAAGCCTATGGTAAAACTATTCACACCATTATACCTGGGTACTAGACAGAACCAAGGTATTGCATGGTCCTCGGACTCAAACCTATGGGGAAACTAGATACTTACAGAANGTCTTCATATAGTACGTCTTACCCCTCAGGTGATGAAGGTTGTAGCACCAGTTCACATCGTGGTGAGTCAGTCTCAGCCCCATTTTCTCATTCAGGGTATCTACACACCCTAATATCCTAAATACATTCATGGCACACTGAGTAGGAGCCAGGCGAAAATGCCTAAGGTAATTGAGAGTCACTGGCCTCATAGGGATTCTCATCCCTCCCTTTACGAAAGCGACTATCGGGATCACGACTTCACCCTCTCTCCTCCTAATGTACCACTCCCCTTCTTCGCAGTACTTCAGACTCACATTATTGGGTATTCCATAGTCTATGATGAATTTGTTCATCATCTCGTCGGATTCAACCAACTTCTTAAATTTACCCATCCCTCCAAGGACAACTAAAAATTCCAGAAGAAGAAAAGAAGGGATAAAACCAAGGAAAAGTTGGGGTCACTGGAAGAAGAAGACTTACAGAAGTATGACGATACTCTTCAGATAGTGTACAAGTCGAACCAGATTCAAATCATACGCGTCAATAATTGTAAGCGCGAAAATGATGAAACCAGGCGGTTCAAACAGGTACTTATACTCCCCCTTAGGTTCCCCAAATGTAACCGTTTGCTCATAAAAGCAAGAGATCATACCGTTGAAAGTGGGAAACGTGGTGTCGCCAAAATTTAATGTGGGCACCCATTAAGTCTTGAAACGCTAAAAACGCTCATCGGGCAGTCAAAAAGTCGCCAGCATTAACACGAACCGAAGTGGGGCGACTCGTCTAGAGGGCCCGCAGGTATCAAAACCCTCCTCCCCGTCCGAGGGAACGTGCAGCAGGGTTTTGAAGGGCTATTGTGGGGCCCGTGGGCTTGATAGCCTCGACCCATCGTGTAGCAAGCCCAAGGCCCACGCCGAGAAATACTGACTATTCAAGGCTAAATTGGGAAAAACCTCTTTTCCCAATCCACGCCGAGGACCTCCTCATCCTCGGCCTGACAAGGATGATTTTTGGGAAAGACCAACCCCAAAGTAAGCTGTCACCCTCGCATTTAATGCATTCACCTAGCCCCCCTGGCCGCATTAATGGGGAGATAACCCCTTAGCAGGGCAACGTTGATCAGAGTGAACCACTTGAGTACTGACAAGGCCTCTGATGGGACGGACGGCCAGAAGAGAGTTAAATGGGTGATCAACAGATGGAATAAGGAGACAGGAAGATGAAGACTATATAAGAAAAGCAAGTAAAGTAAAAAGGGGGGGGAGGGAAAAGGGGAAGAAAAAGGTCTCCTCGGCCCGTGGCCAAGGAGCATCCCCCCAGTTGTAAAGAAACTCTAAGTATTTCTTTTATAAAAGAGGGTTCATGCTTGATGAACAACGGCCAGTGCCTAAACCTTTAACCCATTCTCTATAAATTTATTGTTTGGGCTTGTTGGGCTGAAAACTCATTCATACTCAGGGTCAATCCAAATTGAGTCCCTACAGTTGTTATTGGTTCTAATTTAAATTCATAACTTAAATTACTTTTTTATCCACCTATAACAACCAACCTACCATTTATGATTTGTTTTGAAAATATTGTGAACATATCATTTCTCTTCTTTTATTACTAAGGGTCTTATTACCTGTCTCTAAATATCATCGTATTTACTATTTACAACCTTTTGATCTATGATTTGAAATTCATTTTGGTTGGTTTTTTGTGGGTGGTTTTATTTGTATAAGTTCTGGTCAAATATTTTGTAGCATTAGTATCCTCACATATTTTTCAATTCTGTCTCAAGAAGATAGAGGAAGAAGATTGATGTGAAAATCCAACTCAAAAGAATGATTATGTATTCTTTTTACTTGATTATGGAAACATGTCCTCCACATGATAGATCACATTCGTATCATGCTCTAGCCTTGTAATTCAATCCTTAGAGGACACCAATACTTCGGTCATAGATTCATTTTCCTCTCTCAATGTCCTCAAATAACTTTGTTATTTACTATTGTTTTTAGTTATGTTCTATAAGCTTTTAATTAAAATCAATCGCTATAGAATTGCAGTATTGTTTATTAAGAACCTTTTTTGATAATATTTGTCATGCACACTACACGTGCCTCAAAACTAGTTATTAATAAAAATCCTTTAAAAAAAATTATAAGATTCTAGATTTTTACTATCACTCAGGGAGTCTTTTGGCTAAATATTGCTAAATTTAAAACATATTTGCGTTATAGGTACTGTTACAAGTTATTTAGGAGAATGAGGAGAGAGATTGAATTTCGGTAACAGTGTTGCCAAAATTCAAGAAAAAGTAGTAGAGAGAATGAGAAAAAGGGAGGAAAGAGAAAAACTTAAATTTCGACAACAATGTTGCCGTAATTCATTTGCCCAATTTTCCTCACCTGCCCGGATGTGTGAGTGTGAGAAGTGTAATAAGTGAGTGCCCAAAAAAAAAAAAAAAAGTAATTGTGGCAATGGTATTGCCGAAAATGGTAGGGGAAAAAAAAGTGAATTCAAAATTTAGGGAAGAATTAAAGAAAAATATAATGTGCTACGTACACAATATTTTTACAATATTTTCATAATAAATCACAGGTAACTAGTTATTATTAGTTCAAATTTAAATTTAAAATTGAGATTACTATTTTAATCTAACAATAACAATAAGTAACAACCTGATACTTAAAATTTGTTGTAAAAATATTGTAAAAATTGTGTGCACTTAATTGAAAAAAAAAATTTCCCAATTGTGGCAATGACATTGACGAAATTGTGGGGAAAATTTTCCCCACAATTTCGACAATGCCATTGCCACAATTGGGAAAAAAGTTTTTTTTTTTTTTTTTTTTTATATATGTTTAATAAATTTGTTTTATTATTATCTGAAATAATGGTAACATGAATATTCAGACATTATCATATAGTCCATGAGATGCATAGTATGTGATTTATGTGAAGAGTCACAGAAGATATAAATCACAAGTTCTTTGTAAACTCAGAATTATAGTTCGTAGTCGGTGATGAAATTGGGCATTTCATCTGCGAAGACTATAACATATCAACTACGATGATTTGTCTTGATCATGGAAGTGGAGACTTCTAGTTGATGTGTTAATATGTTTTAAGAGTTAAGACATATTGAACTGGACCGCTGTGAGATTTATTATTCTCCTAAAGACTGTCAAATGAATAATAAATCTCACGACTTGTATTTGCATGAACTCTTAATCCTGAGAGAATAATGAACCTGATCATGAGATGTAGGTTGCTTTGATATATCAGGAGTGAGATCTATAGTAATGGTCAAAACCTCAGTATGTTGGGCAGCCACATTTAGTGTTGATGGGACATGTATTCTCAAGATGGAATTCATAATCTCTTAACGGAGATATAAAGTATTCCCTTGAGGTAAGTTTAATGAGTTTGTTATTCAGAGAGTTAGGCCTAACCACTTTAGTAAGACTAAAGTATATATTTATGGAATTGGATTTCATAAATATATAATGAAAACATTAAAGGATTAAACCGGGTACTCAAGGATTAAGATGTAGTAATTTACAAAGTGGCAGTCTATATTAAAGACTTTGTATTACTACGAATATTTTATGAAGGGGTTGCATGTATAATAAAGTCTTGGGATATAATTTATAGATAAGGCCTAGAGTGCAACTATATTTTTATAGTGGTATTAAATATAGTTAATGGTAACTTTGGACTTGTAAGAGTTGACAGAAAAGCCCAAGGCCCATTGGAGCTAGTGTCTTATTGGTCCCTTTTGGTCCCACTCCAAGCCACACACTTAAGGCCCAATTGTAAGGCCCAAAAGGC